>NC_143134.1:89277954-89428636 GCF_059928025.1 Delphinapterus leucas | reverse complement strand
AAGTAGACAGCATGGAAGAACAGATCGACACTGTAAACAGAGAGATGGAAACGCTAAGAAAGAATTTAAAAGATGCTAGAAATTAAAAAAAATACAGTGACAAAAATAAAGAAGCCCTTTGATGGGTTCATCCATAGATTGGACACAGTCAAGTAAGGAGTCAGTAAACTTGAAGACATTTCAAAAGAAACTTCCCAAAATGAAATGCAAAAGAAAAAAAAAAAGAATGAAAAAGCAAAGGCAGGGGTGGGATGAGTCAGGAGATTGGGATTGACACATATACACTAATATGTATAAAATAGATGACTAATTAGAACCTGCTGTATAGCACACGGAACTCTATGTAGTGCTCTGTGGTGACCTAAATGGGAAGGAAATCCAAAAAAGAGGAGATATATGTATACATATGGCTGATTCACTTCACTGTACAGTAGAAACTAACACAACATTGTAAAACAACTATACCCCAATAAAAATAAAAAAAGAAAAAAAGCAAAGGCACAAACCAAAACCCAGAACAGAACACAATCCAAGAATTATGGGATAATTTTGAGAGGAATAACATGTGCATAATTGGAATATCAGAGGGAGAAGAGAGAATGAAGAAGAAATATTTCAAGTAGTAATGGCCAAGAACTTTCCAAAATTCAGTCAGATAATCAAACCACAGATGTGGGAAATTCAGAAAATGCCAAGCAGTAGGTGTAAATATCAAAATATTTAAACCTACACATATTGTATTCAAACATCAGAAAACCTAAGACAGAGAAAAACCTTGAAAGAAGCTGGAGGGGGGAAAACACCTTACGTAAAGAAGAACAAGGATAAGAGTCACAGTGGATTTCATGTCAGAAACCATGTAAACAGGAAGAGAGTGGAGTGAAATATTTAAAGCACTGAAAGGAAAACCCTACCAACCTAGAACTCGATATCTTGGAAAATTGTACCCCCAAAATGAAGGAAAAATGAAGACATTCTGTCAAACAGAAATGGAGTGAATTCATGACCAACAGACCTGTCTTGCAAGAAATGTTAAAAAAAATTTTTTTTAGGGAGAAGGAAAATGATATAGGTCAGAAATTCAGATCTACAAAAAATAAAAAGGAGGGGAGTCAAAGAAGGAATAAATGAAGATAAAAATTCTTTGATTTTTCTTATTTTTAATTGATCTAAAAGGAAACTGTTTAAAGTAAAAATGTAACAATGTATCCATATGGTAATTACATATGGATAAGTGAAATGAATGACAGTAATGTCACAAGGGACAGGAAGGGGGAATTGGGAATACTCTGTTAGAAGGTAACTGTCCTACAATTTAAGAAGTACAATGTTATTTGAAGGTGAATTTAGATTAATTATAAATGTACACTGAAAACTCTAGGGCAACCACTAAAACTATTATTTTTGACTTAAAAATCTTTTTAAAATTGTGATAAAAAACACATAATGTAAAAATTACCCTCTTAACCATATTTAAGTGTATGGTTCAGTAGTGCTAAGTAGATAAAATGGAATCATATGGCATATTTAATTAAATCCAGAGAAAGAAGAAAAAAAACAGGGAAAAAAGAAATAAAGAACAAGTTCAATAAATAGAAAACATTTACAAACATACTAGATATTAATCCAACTATATTAATAATTGCCTTTCAATGTTAATGGTCTAAGTGTACCCATTAAAAGAGTGCATTAAAAAAAACAAACCACAAGATCCAACTGTATGTTGCCTATGAGAAGGATATGAAATACAGAAGGAAAGAATGGAATTTAAGAAGCAATGGTAACCAAATAACTGATAAACAAAGGATAATTTAAATAACTATTGATTATAAACATAATGACTAGTTTGGGGGATTTAAAAACAAACTAAAAAAAGACAATAATAATATATAAGATTGCTCTGAGTTAAAAATTCTAAGATCCTTGTATTACTCAGGTGGAGGATAGATATATTGATCAACTGTGAATTTGGGTATGTCAGGGATGCAGGTGAGCAAATTAAGGGTCATCATTAAAGGCATAGTAGTGGAATGTATAACTTCGGAACCGTAAGAGGCAAAGAGATATATAGAGTACTCAGTAAGCCCAAGAGAAGACAGGGGAGAGGAAGAAAGAAGCAAAGAAAAAGCATGGTCAGTTAAAAATACAAAATTAGATAGTAGATGGTAGAAATAAAAATATTTGAGTAGTCCCAATAAATATAAGACTGAATTTGTTAGATAATACAGAGGTTATAAAAAATAACCAAAACTCAGAAATATGCTGTTTATAGGAATTGACCTAAAACAAAATGGTACTGAAAGGTTGCGAGTAAGGAGATAGGAAAACTAAATAAAATATGATAGAGAAATATCAATCTCAGATGAAATTAAGGCCCAATGTATCCTCAAAGACAAAAAGGACAATTACTCAATGATAAGAAGAAAATGATATAGCAATCTTGAACCTGTATATACTAAGCAACAGAACCTCAAAATATTTAAAGCAAAAATTGTCAATGAACAAAGGGAAAAAATCCCATAATATTTTTTGGAGACTTTAACATACCCCTCTTATTAATGGATATATCAAGCTGACAAAAAATTGGCAAGGACATTTGTAAGTTTTGCACAACAAAATTAAACAAGCTTGATCAAATAGACAAATGAAAGCCAACAATTCGAGAGTACAGGTGCTTTTCAAATACATGGAAGAACACTTACAGAGATGGACTGTGTGTTGGTTGTGAAAGTGAATCTCAGCAATACACCAAATCCATATCATAGACCATGTTCTTGATCACAGTGCATTAAAATTACAAATTAATAGTCTAAAGCAAATTACGGCTTCCAATCTTCTCTATGTTTGAAAGTTAAAAAACAAAATTAATTTTCTGAAAAAATCCGTAGGTCAAAAAAGAAATCCTAATTGAAATTACAAAATATTAGAACTGAACAACCAAAAACAAAAAACAGCACTACCTATAAAAACTTGTGCAATAAAGCTAAAGTGGTACTTAGAGGGAAATGCATAGCTTTAAATGCATTAATTTAAAATAGAGGATAAAAGAGTAATGAGTTAGCATTCAACTCAAGAAGTTAGAAAAAGAGCAGAAGATTAAATTGCAATTTGGTAAAGCAGAAGTAACACATATGTGTTGCAAAAAAATTCAAACAATACAGAATCATGCTAAGTAGAGGTGAAAGACCCTCTTCCTACTTCTTGCCTAATCTGTGTCTCAGGGATCCAGCGTTAACTAATGATAGAAGAGTTTCTAGACTTGTATGTATGGGTATGGGTGAATAGTTCTAGCTATAGTAAGAGTGAGTAGACCTCGGCATAGGCATGGTTCAGTGGTTTCATAAATAATAACCTCCTAGTTATAAAAGTAAAATTTCAGAAAACCATGGCAAGTGGACATGAAGATTAACAGAAGCACTGGTGAGAAAAATCTAGGGGTTTTAGCTGTCTGTGAACTTAGACATAGCTGCCAGTGAATGTGAACTCTTCTGTGTTGGTCAGGCCACACCTGTGATGTGGGATTCCAGGTGAGTGCCTCCCCTTAAGAACGATGTTGACTAATTGGAAGATGACCAGAGGAGGTGACCAGGTTGGGGAAGTGACTACACCTCTAACGTTTACTAAGCACTTAGTATGTGCCAGGAAACTGTGCTGAAATCTTTATGTAGCTCCTTACTCTATGCTTTATGAAGTGGGTGGTGTGGAATTATTCCCATTTTACAGGTGAGAAAACTGAGTGGAGAGAGGACAACTTGTCCCAAGACCCATAGGTAGAAACATTTGGAGCCAGATCCTGAAGCCAGGCAGTCAGAGTCCAGGGCCTGTGCTTTGAACCACCATTTATCCTGCCCCCACTTACACCACCCTGCTTCCCCATCCCTTAAACCTGTCTTGTGAGGCACTTGTGGAGGAAGTGGAACTTGCCTGGAGAAGGGAAAACTCACTGGATATACGAGAGTGTAATCTTATCTCAGAGGGGTTCCCATGGAGGAGGAGACTTATTTGTGGCTCCAGGGGACAGACCCAGGACCTAGAGGAAATTAGAGACGGGCAGCTTTCAACCCAGTCGAAGGAAACTTTTCAAACAGGCAGAACTGCACACATGTGGATTGGCTGTGGGTTTCCTGTCACTGGGAGTGCCTGGCCTGGGCAGTGTGGCCTCTTGGAAGGAAGACTGAAGAAAGTCTTCAAGCATTGGAGAGGGGCTTGGAAGAGATGACCAGTAGTTTCCTCTCCAGTTCGGAGCTTTGGCATTCTGTGACAGATGGGGTTGTCTTTCCTCTCTTCTATTTTGGAGAAAAGATGGATTTATTGACCTTTTCCTGGTGTCTTGGCTGTTAAACACAACAGAATGAATTTATTGAAGACCATCACATAGACCAACTCAGTGTCAGTGCTTTTAAGAGGATATGGCCATTCCAGGGTCGAGGTAAGGGAATTGGTGATGTTATTACCATTTCAGTCCACCAAAAGGGCAGATAACTTTATCCACCTGTTGTAATTTCTGCGGGTTCCTGGCAAGAGCCGGCTCATCAGGAGGAGGGTGTGAAAGGAAGATGATGAGAGGCTGTACTTGGAAGGAGCTTAGCGGGTGAGGACTTGGAGGTGGACTTCCAGATGACAGGATAAGGTCTTACCTGTGGCCATCCATGGGGCTGGGCAGGGGGTTGGAGATCAAGACCAATGGAGTCAAAGAGGTGTGCTCAGTGAGGTCAAGGGCAGGTGAAGATGACGGTGGGAGGGCCCCAGGAAGGGGTCATCTGTCAGGAGGGATGCAGGCAGTCCACTAACAGTGTGGAGGGACTGGCTTGGGCCCACTGGTGGGGTTCTGAGGAGGAGATGGTGTGGCAGGATGGTGTCGGGGAGCAGTGGCCTGGGATTGGCGCTGGGGAACAGCGAGTGTGCAGACCCCTCTGCCTCTCCTAGGAAGTCGCTGCAAGAGGAGGGAGGCGTGCTTTCCACTGGGGCGGAAGTCAGGGACCCACATCTGTGGGACCGCTGGGGGAGATACAGTGTTGTGGTTAAGCGCACAGGCTTCTGAAGCAGCTGCTCGTGACTTCACAACCTGTTAGGTTACTTTTTTTTTTTTTTTTTGAGCCTGGGGAGATTCTGGTAATAAGTGATGGAGGTTTACCTCTAGAGTCTGTGATTATTTCTTTATTCTTGGACTTGAGCACGCTGGGCACTATCACTTAGACAAACATTAGCTTTTCTTCCTTTGTGTGCAAAGTTACTATTTTAAACCTATTTGGCTTTACCACTGCTTTTACCTCAGTTTTCTCATATCATGGGATAATAACAGTTCTTGTGTCATTTTGGTTGTACACATTAAATGAGGTGAATGTCAAAAGGGCTTAGCAGAGGGTCCAGCTCATAATAGACACTGGGTCAATGTTACTTCTATTGTTGTTGTTGTTATTATCATTATCATCAAGGAGCATTTGTCACAGCTGAGGTTCCACAGGGCAGAGAGACAGGGTCATGGTGGGAAAGGGACCAGGGCTGGATGGACAGGAGGGGAGTTTGAGAGGAGGCAGAGACGGGGATGCCGGGTGGGAGGGATGAGAGACGGACCAGACGCAGTGGTACAATATTTGCAGGAGTTGCTGGGAACTTTCTCCTTCCCAGGCGTTCCCTGTTTTCACTGTTTGCCTGGCTACAGATTACACAGCAAATGAGTTTAAGCTTTGAGGGGAAAATCCTATTAAAGTAATCAAAACAATTTGTATCACTTTTAGAACTTCTGCCTGAGGAGCTAAGAAACCTCCGTAATAAATTATTAATTCTGGGTTGTGTTATAAGAATCTTCCCCTACAAACAAGCAAATTAATATTTTCCTTTTGGTACAACAGAGGAATTCTCCAGTCCCCTAGATCTGTCTTGAAGGGAGAACAGGGTATTCCAACCCAGACTCTGGTACTTCTGAGCTTGTGAATGTCCCTTCTGGCAGGAGGAGCTGGGACCGCCAGCGCCTGTGATCGGGATCTCGGGGACGCCTGCCCCTCCCTGTCATGCTCAGCTTGTCTGGGAACTCAGGCAGCACTGCACTGGTCACCCAGGCTGGCCACAGGCAAGGTGGTTCAGAGTGAGGGCTCTGGAGTTCGCCTGGTTCTGGAACCTGGTGCCTGTACCTACTGGCTGTGTGATCTTGATCACGTTGCCCAACCTCACTGAGCCTCAGTTTCCCCATCCACAAGAGGAAGATGGGGATGTTAGTGTGCCAGAGTTGGTGTGAGGATAGAACGGGAGGCTCATGTGTGCAACGTCTTGGATGGCTCTTGGCACATGGGAACACTCAATAGGTGTTATTTATCCTTATTATTTACATGCTCAGAGAATGCCTGAATGATATAGACAAGGCTCCTATCCCTACAGAGCTATAGTCAGGGGGCTGCACAGGAAGCGGGTGGGGAGGAGTTTGAGTAAGAGGGTGCTGGAAGGAGAAGAGGAAGAGTGAAAGCACAGAGTCCTGTGCATGTATAGTCTGGGGAAGGGGCAGTAGTTTCAGGTGGCTAGAAATTGAGGGCTACATTTGATGACTTTGAAAAGCCTGTTTTAAAACACACACGCACACACACACACGTGCGTGCACACACACACAGAGTACAATATAATAAAATGCAATATAATATGGCATGTAAATAATACTATAATATCTGGATGGTGCATATGGTTCAATACTTTGTATTATCTCATTTAATTCTCATAACAAACCCTTCTAGCTTGGTGTTTATTTTCATTTAAAATATAAGGAAACTGAAGGGATGCTACTTGATATACAACAAGGTTTAAAATTTTTACATTACATTTGATTGGCAAGACACATGCAGTAGGTTTGGTTACACAGTGTGATTTTTGTCTTTTCAACTTAAGCACTCATCACTTTCGGATGTTGTGGTATGAGGATTGGTGGGGCGGGGTGGATAGGGCTGCGTCTGGAGCTGCTGGGAAGGGGATTATTGCTCCCCTGTGGGACACTCTTTTAGGAATAGGTGTATTAATTTATACAGATTGTTCTCAACGAATTCATTTCTGAACAGCATCTGGCTGTTAAATTATAGCACATGGAATAAATCTGGAGAAATCCTGTGCCATCTCTGCCCTGTGGACAGCACTATAGATTGTCTTGCTACTTATCTTTTTCTGGGCTTCTGATCCTCTTTGGAAGGGACATTTAGGTAACCATTTCCCTCCTGTTTTGGCTCTGGGCATGGCTGACATCATTTATTCTTTGTGGTTTGGGAGGTTAGGAGCTGAGAAACAGAAAGTGGGCTGTGGGGGCTTTCAGATTCTGTTGGGGACTTGCCTATTGGTAATAAGTTGTCTCAAGTGTCTCCTGGGGATGCCTCATAGCTCACCAGTGACTTCCTAATATCCTAAAATGGACTCTAACCCCAAAGAGCCTGGTGAGGCTGTGACCTATCACCAACACCTGGTTTCCCCTTCTGTTATCCAGTTAACACATTTAATCCCTTCAGCAGCCCTGTGAGGCGGGAACTTCTATTATCTTAATTTTACAGATGAGGAAACTGAGGAACAAAATGATTAAGTAACTTTCGCAAGGCCACGCGGCTGGTGGGTGGCAGTACTGGGATTTGAAAACAGGCTCTTCTGTCTTCAAGAGTTGCCCAAACAATTGGACCAGCTGATCCAACCTGCCTGAAAGAATGGCTGTAGGCCAAGTATTCTAAAGTAAAAGTTACTGTTTTTAGGACCTGTTTCCCATGTTTGAACAGATTTATAAATAGCAATCCCTTTTAACAAGCTACTTGCTTTGGTTATCTTGGAATCGATTTCATCCTAGAAGGTAATAGAAGTGGCATTGATCAAAGCTAGTTGTCCAAAGGGAGTTTTATTTCCTTTATTTTTTAATGACAGAGTTGGGAGTGGCTACACCTGCCCCAGATATCTTCTGGGACATAACCCTTGTGACAGTGCTAAGTGGAGGAGAACTGTGGGGTCTCCATCATCGAGATATCTCTGTGTTGGAGTGGATCCAAAACAATTTTCTAAGGAGATTCCTGTTCCTGCGGCAGGTAGCTTCTCTGCTTACCTCTGAGACGTCAGCGCCAGGTTCCTACCAGGCTCCTCAGTGTTCATAAGAGGGTGTCAGCTGCCAGCTGGGTCAACTTTGAACTGTGCGCACAGAGGAGCTTCCCTCCTGCCACTTGTTAGAATCAAAACCTTCTCATTATTATCAGTTTGGTTCAGAGAAAAAATATATAGGGATGATTGCTTGGAGAACATATAATCGATGAGTCTTCCATTTATTCTAAAATGATTCCCAGATCGGGCCATTCAATTGAGTAACTGAACTACCTGTGTGGTCCCCTTAGAGTTACTTTTACTGAGTTGAGGGTGATGCCTGAACCTGCACGAGGGACACCCTAAGAAACAACCTGCGTTCATCATCCCTGGGTCCGGAGGAATTCACAATTTCTCAGCCTGCTCTTTAGGGAGGGCCTGGGGAGAACCCCTTCCTAGCCTGAAAGCAGTGAGAACCTGTGAGCAATGGACAGTTTGCATCTCACGGACTCTGTGAAGTAATACACCAGATTCCTCTTCTCCAGGTGGCAGCAAGGAGGGCTGGCTGTGGTCCCTCTTTGTAGCAAGCTCATAAGCCTCCAGCCCCAGTCTTGGCTTTGATGGTGTGGATGGTGTGGTGTTTGAGAGTGTGGGCTCTGGAGCCACACTGCCTGGGTTCATTCCCAACTCTGTCGTCTGTCAGCTGTGTGGTCTCAGGCAGGTTCCTTGGCCTTGCTAAGCCTCAGTTCCTTCATCTACAGAATGCGAGTAATGAGGGCTTGCCTCCGAGGACTGTGTGATAGTTTATGTGAGGGTCCCTGTGCAGTGCAGGGCCCACCTGGGCAGGTCTTACGTGCTCACTGGTGGCTCCAGTTGACTATCGTTGGTTCCATTCTACGCTCTCCTCTTGCTTTCCTTCCTGCCTTTCCCCACCTCCTCGTATTTTTTTTTTTTTCCCCATTGTGAGCTGCCGTAAATCTTTTCTGGAAAGTGATGAGGTATGAAAGAATGAGTGAACGAATAAATAAAGTTAATACAACAATTGCTAATAGGCACACTTGTTTGGACTCTCGTCTATTCTTCTCAAAGTCTTTCATGCATCTTTTCTGATTTTAATATGAAAATTCTCTTGCCGTATTATTTTACTCTGAATCCTGACACAGAGATCCCTAGGCCTTCTTTTTGGGTATTAAATAGCTTGCAAAGATGTGGCTCTTGTGTGCTTGTGTGAATGTCGAACCAACCCACAAATCCTCAGCATTGTCTTCAGTCGAGTTGAACTAAGTGAGTAAGATCAGCTTTATCTCACCACGAAGTTCTGCTCTTCAAAAGAAAGGTTGGGTGGTAAAACTCCAGGCTCATGTTCTGGAGGCTGGGCGTAGCCATTTAAAGTGAGAGAGAGGAAAGGATGGGAAATTAATTGGAGCTAATGCCTGTGGGATGCTCGGAGCCAGCCAGCAGACTGGGGAGGATCTGGGCACCTCAGAGCCCCCCTCTCTGCCACAGCTCCCCCCTTGGACTGCACCCACGTCAGGTAATGTCCCTGGGAGGTATATTAATTCAGTCTTCCTGCAGACAGACCAGAGAGCCACCAGGCAAGATGATCCTGTTCATGTCACAGGAAATGGGGAGACAGGGGTGTGAAGCGGTTGAGGTGGGGATGGTGGGTCTGAGCTGGAGAAGAATACGTGGATTCGGCTGAGATGGGGCAAGCACCGGGGGAGAGTAAGCTAAGACAGAGGAGGCTCTGGGTAGGGGGAACTGAGGGCTGGGCGCAGAGGAGGCGGCTGGGAGAGGAGGGTCAGTGGGTGGTCCACATTTTGCAGCCTTCCTGGGGTAGAATCGGTTGTGCTGAAGGTAGCTGACCAGCCATGAGACCCTGCCCGTTGGCTATAGCCTTTCATGGTAACTGGTGCTACGGTGCCCATGCACCCTGGGAAAAAAGCCTGTTTGCACTACCGCTAGCAGCATCTCTGAGAAAAGCTCAGCCTCCAGCATCAGCATTTGTGGCTGCATGATCTAGGTTACAGTTCTATTAATTGTGTGACCATGGGAAATTCACTTCATTTCCCTGTGCCTCAGTTTCTGCATCTGCACAAAGGAAGAGTAAAAATGACAGTACCTCTCTGATTGAGTTGGAGCAAAGCTCCACATAAAAGCTGTGCTGGCCTTGCCTGGTGGTGCAGTGATTAAGAATCCGCCTGCCAATGCAGGAGACACGAGTCCGACCCCTGGTCCGAGAAGATCCCACATGCGTGGAGCAACTAAGCCCGTGCGCCACAACTACTGAGCCTGCGCTCTGGAGCCCGCGAGCCACAACTACTGAGCCCACGTGCCACAACTACTAAAGCCCGCGCACCTAGAGCCCGTGCTCCGCAATAAGAGAAGCCACTGCAGTGAGAAGCCCTGGCACCACAACAAAGAGTAGCTCCTGCTCGCCGCAACTAGAGAAAGCCCACGCGCAGTAATGAAGACCTAACGCAGCCAAATTTTATATATTTTTAAAAAATACAAATATATTTTTTATTTATAAAAATAAATAAAATAAATAAATTAAAAAAAAAAGCTGTGTCAGCATCTAAGCACAACACTTGTAACCTAGCAGGGGTTTGTAAATGTACCCATCCTAGATCTTCTTCAGGGTCCACCCAGCACATCAGCGGGGAATTCTGTCCATGTAAGGTGCTCAGAAGTTTCCTGACTGCTTTCCTTCCGGTGACCTTATTTGATCCCTGTTCACACTTTTGGGATACATAGGGCAGACAGACATTCTTATTTCCATCTTGCCAATGAAGCAATTGAGAGCCAGAGAAATGGCTCCTGTTTCTTTCCTGCTCCCAATGGCAAGTGTTGCTTTTCCTGAAACCTGAACTCTGATTTGGGCCAACTTACTTCTCTGCAGTGAGCAAGTTTTCTTTCCCACACCAGGCTTCAAATTTCCATCTGAAAATTGATGAATGGGGATACCCCACATCTCTTCCAGCTCAGACACTGTCTGCAGCTGTGGGTCTGATGCAGGAGGGCCTCAGTCCTTCCCTGAGCTGAGGAGTGGGGCAGGGGTCTAGACACACAGGTGGGCACAGGAATTCATGCATCTGGCCACCAGCTGCTGAGTTCGCAGCCCGGAGACTCGTGCTAGACAGGCTGGGTGATGCAGAGGTGTGCGGGGCACCCTTTAAGACAGATGGGGTCCTGAGGGGCCCATGGGCACAGCCATGGCCCTGGTCAAGTCCAGGCAGCCCGTGCTCATTGCCACTTACCTGACCAACACTCTTTATTTTTTTATTCAAAAAATGTTAATAGGTAGTACATGCAAATGGTAAAAATTTCAGACAATATCAAATGTATACAGTGAAAAGTAAGTCTCCTCCTGACTCCTTTTCTCTCTGCTACCCAGTTCCCCTCCTGGGAGGCAACCACTCTTAGCAGTTTCTTCTGTATTCTTTAGAGACTTACATACAATACTTTGGTGAGGGTAAGGTATATGTGTGTATTTATGTGTGTGTGTGTGCATATATATATATATGTGCACACATATATATGTGTATATTTATGTGTATGTGTATATATATATGTACACATACACACACATACATAAAACTCCCCTCCCATTGTTCTATTTTTGTTCTTTTCCATAACAAATATTTTTTGGCAATTGTTCCACATGGATAGAGTGCTGCTTCATTCTTTTTAACAGCTACATAGTATTCCATTATATGGGGGGGGTATCATAACTTACTTAACAAGGCTCCTGTTGGTTGCTTCCAACCTTTTTCTTTTTCAAAAAAAGTCTGCAGTGGGAATTCCCTGGCAGTCCAGTGGTTAGGACTTCACCCTTCCACTGCAGGGGGAACAGGTTCAATCCCTGGTTGGGGAACTAAGATCCCGTAAGCCTCATGATGCAGCCAAATAAAAATAAATAAAAAAAAAACAAAAAACAAGGCTGCAGTGAGCATCCTTGTCCCTTTGAGACTATACCTGCAGGTAAACTCCCAGAAGTGGAATGGCTGGATCAGTGTGTGTGCATTGTGAATTTTGAAAGATAGAGCCCTTGCTCTCCAATGAGGTTCCTCCCTGAAGTGAGAAGACCTGTTTTCCCCATCTGCCCACCCAGTGTAGGGTCATTGCTAATCTGACAAATCAAAAAGGATACACTGTGGTTTTACTGGGCTTTTCTCTTATTATGAGTGAAGTCTGGCTGCTTTTTTTACATATACTTTTTATTTTGGAGCAATTTTAAATTTACAGAAAAGTTGCAAAGATAGTACAGAAAGTTCTCACATACTTCTCACCCCAGTTTCCCCTATTGTTAATGTCATATAACCACAATCCATTTGTCAAAACTAAGAAACTAACATTAGTACAATACTAATAACTAAACTCCAGACCTTATTTGGCTCTGAGCAGTTTTCTCATTTTGGCAAGGGTGAGGTCAATGTGTAAGCTGAAGGTGGCATTGCAGGTGCCAGAGCCATCTACCTCCCAAGAGATTGTGGGTGCCTGTGATTTACATCATTCTGTGGCCCAGCACAGCCCACAGACCAGGCCTCCTGAGCTGGAAAGCCAGACTTGATGGAGAAATGATGTCATGCTGTTTCTCTCAGTTCCTTTGCATGAGAAACTTGGGTGTTGTTAAATCATTGGGTTGGCACCTTTTTGCCGTTCCATCAGCATGTTTGTTGCTTTTGGTATTACAGTAGAGGGAATAGGGTGTGCCAGGGCATAGAGGTATGAAACTCCATCAGCTTTAAAAATCCCAATGATGCAAGTACTACTTCTCTTCCAGTAAAATTAACACATTACAGATAAGACTTAAACTAACAGCTCCAATCTCAGTCCCTCTTCTCCCTCCCAGAGGCAACACTATGGTTGCCTTAGTGTGTATCCTGTCAGGACTTTTCTGGAAAGAACAAACTTTTGAGGGTGCTGCCAGGGGTGGCTAGAGATGACAGGGGGCAGGTGTAGGGAACTCTCCCCCACGTTCTTTGCACACACTCATGAGGAATGTTAATGTTCATCCTTCCCGTGTAGACAGCATGTTATACTAACAAGGAGCTTCATGGCACCACCTCATTTGACTGTCATAGCAGCTCTGGGAGGGAGGTAGGGACTGTCTTAACATGCTCTTCTTGGACAGACCAGAGGTAGCTGAGGCCCACAGCCAGTAAGAGGCAGAGTTGTACTTGAGCTCTCTGCTGTTGCTTCCTGAAGGATAGATAACAGCAGTTGTACCAATAACAATGACGGCAAAGCTTGATCAAGCGCTGGTTACTTTGCACACATTATCTCATTTAACCCTCAGAACAACTCTGTGAGCTGAGTACAGTCATCGCTCGGTATCCTCGGGAGATTGGTTCCAGCTTGCCTGCAGATACCCAAATCCCGGGATGCTCAAGCCCCTTGCAGTCGGCCCTCTGTATCCGTGGATGCAGAACTCGCAGATACTGAGTACTGTACAGTACCGCCTGTAGTTATTAGGCTCGCTCGACAGATGAGAAAGCTGGGGTGCGGAGGGGAGGGGCAGTCAGTCGAGATGCATTGAGCTGGGATTCTCACTCAGCTGTGTCTGCCGCCTGAACCTGCAGGCTTTGCCGCTGTGCTAGCCATCCCCCATCTTCTCTTACCCCACAGCTGCCTTGCAATACGACTTAGAGTTTATTGGACATTTTCACTCTGTAATTCACAGATCAGCAGTACCTGTGCTTCTGTGCCTCATCCTGCCTTAATTCCACTGGGCTGTGCCTCCGTCTGTCTCACCTTAACCTGTTTTCAGGGCTCTTCTCATCCACTCACTACCTGAGCCCAGGATCTTCTCCTCTCATGGCATGTCTTTAGGATATTTCCCAAGCACCTGATGGGCGCCAGGCATTACTCTAGGTACAGCAGGGAACAGAACGGACAAAAATCGAAAATCGCTGCTCTCATGGAGTTTCCATTCTCCTGGAACAAAGACAGTTTCTGACCTGAGGCCTGGGTGCTTCTTCAGGTCCGAAACCCATTCTCTCTGTGCTGGGCTCTGAGCATCCTGCCTTCTCGCAGTTTCCTGGAGCAGTGGCACGTTCATCTGTCCATTCTAGAGGCCCCGGATGTTTCCCCCTCAAGACCTGCCTGCTCTTCCAGTTGCCCAGGGATGTCGCTGTGGGCTTGGGGCAGGTCCCCGGCTGCTCCTGAGGCTCGTGCGCAGGCGTGATTTACTGCACCTGTCCTCGCCACATGTCTTTAAAATTACGGTGCCCATTTCCTGCTGAAATAATTTCCACAAAGAGTGGCTCCTATTACCGCAAGAGGCTTGCAGACGTCATGATTTATTATTATTTATGGTCCCAAGGCCTTGTTTATGCAAGACGGGTTAGGTGCGTGCAATAGAAATGCCATTATGCAAATGACATTGAATGTCCTTACTGCGCCTAAATAATTTTTGTGTTGGACGATTAAACCTCATCTGTTATTGATATGGGCTGCAGTTGGGCTATTACAGAGTCCCAACAGTACTTACTCCCAGTAATGGGAAAATTGAGAGAGAGAAGCCAACACAATTGCCTCAAGTGGGCCGTGATGGTCTGGAAAGAGTAGAACATCTCGGAGGCCCGTGCTGAGGGAGCCTGCAGACTCCTCGGATAAATAAGGAAGGCTGTGCCGGGCAATAAATTAAGCCTCGGGTTTGAGTGGGTGCCTTGGAGGATTTGTGGCCTTCCAGTAGTGTGATTTAGCTATTTGATTTAGCCAGGGGACTAGGTAGCCCCACTCCGATTTCCAGGGTGGCCCGTGCGCAGTGAGCTGTCACCGTAGAGGGGAGGGCACAGGCAGGAGGGTGGCCACCGATGATACCAGGCATCCAATCTGATGCGCCAACACCACGGCTGCCTGCCGCCTGGCCCCTGAGCACACCCGCCTGCCTTCCAGAGCTCGCTCTCACTCTCTTGTTCTCTCTCTTTTTTTTTGACACAGCTGTGAAGTCCCATTTTGATCAGTGTTGATAGCTTATGAATTCCAAAATTGACAAAATTTACAGAAAAATGAGGATAATCCATCTTCCTTAGCAGCCTGTCAGGAGCTGGCCATACTTCATAATCTCCAATTACAGATGCTA
The DNA here is from genome assembly GCF_059928025.1 of Delphinapterus leucas. Taxonomy (NCBI): domain Eukaryota; kingdom Metazoa; phylum Chordata; class Mammalia; order Artiodactyla; family Monodontidae; genus Delphinapterus; species Delphinapterus leucas. The sequence goes on along the minus strand of NC_143134.1, from coordinate 89,413,521 downwards.
TTTTCTGACATTTACATGCAGATATTAGAACCAAATGAAAATGAGAAACAAAGAGAGAATGGAAACGCAGCTATTTATATGTATAAAAGACAAACAGGTAAATTCAAGACATTTAGATTGGATTTGGAGTCCCTTTAGGAGTCTGGAAAGAGACAGCTTTGAGCACGTGGGGTTTCAGAATAAAATGGTAAGACACGTGGCCTCTCTAGGCCTGTCCGTAGCCTGGCAGTTTGGGTTAAAAAATGGGTCAACTCTGCTGGAACAGCTGGGGATGCTTGGTTTGGTTGGGGCCACGTAGGACTTCCCCCAGGGTTTTAGGGAGTCCTTGGGGGAGCACCCAGAGCTCATGCTAAGCCATCAAGTACACATACATTTCACAAATGAGTGAGTTTAGAACCTTCAGCATTCGTCTTTAAAAATGGTATGTTTGTGCGGGGTAGCAGGCAATGCCACTAGAGTCAGCTCCCTCTCCAAGGCAGATTTCAAAAAGTTGGCATATTCTGGGGACCAATTCACAAACTCCCCTTGAGTAGAAGATGCAGGAAGATACCACTTTTTGTCAGAGGGCTCTGGCCAGATGCACAGTGAGTTGCACCAATAAACTTGTAAAATGGGTTATAAATAATAAAATTAATGGGGAGAGAAGGAGTTCTGATACATGGATCATCCTCTTCCTTCTCTGCTAATCTGGTGAGAGAGGAGGGTCTGGGAGGAGGCTTTGTAATGAAAATGTTCTTCCCATAAAATTGAAGGGAGAACAGCCTTGTCGCCCTCGCAGCTGTATGTGGCACTGGCTTCTGGAAAGCCGGGGATATTAATTAGCAGTGCTTTGGATTAAAGTCTCCCAACCATGTCGGATGATGCGATTTTTTTTTTTCTCTTTGTGAGCTTGACATGGGTGGCAGGGAAAAGTCTGCTTGGGTTTTCCCAGCTTACTGTTATTACTGAACTTTTCTTTTTATGTGAGGGATCAAACCTCTTCCTCTCCTGGAAATGAAAATGAGAGATTTCAGGGTTTTCCTGGGCAATTGGGCAGAGAGAGGCTGTTATGTGGGAGCAGGCAGAGGAGGTGGAGATGGTTGGATGGGGAGATGTGAACGTCTCTGCCTTTGGCTTGAAAGCTTTTGTTTATTTGTGGGAAGCCTCTTTCTAGCCAGCAGTTTTAGTATTATTTGAGGTTTGATTTGTGGTTGAGAGGTGAAGGAAATAAAAGCAGGAAGCTAAAGTTAACGTGTATGTGTGTGTATGTGTATGTGTGTGTGTGTGAGAGAGAGAGAGAGAGAGAGGGAAAGGAACTGTTAAAAATCAAGCTCAAACCAAGCCTTCCGAAGTGTATTTCTTTACATGTCCAGTCTCAAGGCCAATGGCTTGCTTGTTTAAATAAATTATAGGTATTAGCACAAAGAATGGTTATTATGCTTTCTTTCCAGGTATGAAATGCAAGATTCATGAAATTAACACGACTGCAAAATGCAAACATATTTTCAGTAATTAAAAGCAAAGGCTCTTAAAGAAGTTAATCTTGATAAAGAGGCATATAAACAGAAACACCATTGTTATTGTGCTAGTTTTGTCTCTATTATTTACATTAGCTAAAATTTGGGCTTACATATAATAGCTCAAACCTAAGCCTAGTGTCTCCTTCCTTTAGTTTCTCATCTTTCTAAAACCAGAATGTTGCCTTCAATAGAGAACACAGCGCTTGAACCAAGCAAACAGTCCGATGCCTGATTTTTCTCTTAACAATGCTAACGATGTCACGTTTTCCTTTATTTCTCTGTTGTTTCCCACTAATATTAAGATTACTTGCTAACACTGACATCAGTCTGAGCACAGCTGTCCTCTGAGTTTATCATTTAGGCTGCCCTCTGCGACTAAGTGGGGAGAATAAATGATGAGGTTCATACCATCACTGGCCGAACCCACCTGGAAACATTTCATACTGGAGGTCGTTCTAGAGCCGGGACGTGAAGGGGTGGATTGAAGGAGAGGAAAGGAAAGGGCACTCAGGGAGAAGGACTGGCCTTGTCACAGGTAGAGAGTCGGGAGCAGGTAGGTGCCTGAGGAGGTTGTGAAGCCTATGAAGATGCTCCTGGCCTAGCAGTCGGTCTCCCTCTCCTGCGCCCAGCGTGAGGCACTGTGGAGTCGTGGTGAAGAGCACAGACTTTGGCATCAGAAAGGACCTGAGTCTTAACAGCCCCTGAGCGGCTTATTCCACTCCCTATTCTCAGTTTTCTCATTCGTACCAGGATAGAGTTGATGACGGTGGTGTCTGGTGGCGTTCAGGATCTCAGACTTGGAGTTGCGCTGCTGCGGGGTGATTCAGACACATTATTTTGGCCCCTTGTGCCTCATTTTCATCCTTTGTAAAGCGGGAGTAATAATACCCCATATGGTCGTTGTAAGATTAAATAAATTAATAGGTTTTAACACCTAGAACACGTAGCTGGTGTGTAGTAAGCGTCCAAGAAATGCGAGTACTCCTGACTTATTCTGTGTCTGAGGGTTTAGATGAGAACTGGTAGAGACGTCTGAATTGGAGCCTGAAATAGCCGTGAGAGGCCTGGTCCTCTCAGCCTTCTTGTTCTGGTATTTCTCTCGCACGGTGTCTGTTTGGCTCTAGCAAACTTTGGTGACAAAGAGGACACACCCTCCCAAGGCTGCCTGTTTGCCTTTTCAGAATGTTGCCTGTTACAAAGTTCTTTCTGACGGGGAGCAGAAGGGGCAGAGAGATGGCCTTTGGCCTGAGGGGTGTGTATATGTGGGAGTGTACGTGTGTGTGTGTGTGCACGTGCGTGTCACCACTCAGAGGTAGCAGGGCAGAGGTGGTGGGGAGGGGCATCCAGGCTTACCTCCGTGCCCCCATCCTATTGATCTTGCAGTACAGAGGGAAGTCTTTTCATTTCTTTATGGACCCAGGATAGCCTTTCTGTCTTCCCGCAGTGGGGAAATAAGTCCGAAAGAAAATGAGCTATGAGCATCCTGGGATGTCCCCCACTCCTGTACCAGGTACTTTAGGATGGGGGACCTCCCTTTGCATGCCCCTTTTCAGGCCCCTAGGTAGCCAAGAGGCCTGAATTCCTTTGGGGGTAGTGGGTCTCCCTGCCCTTCTCCCTTCCCTGTAGCAGGGTTGAACAGCCAGGCCCCACCACGAACTGCCTGGAAGAAGCTGGTGGAATTTGGCTGCTCCAAGATAGAGCTTTGTTTTTGGAAATCTCCCTCTTCTTCTCTACATCAGTATCTGGATGGCAGAGTCTGAGCAAACCCTGGGGCTTCCCAAACAGGGAGTCCTCCCCTCCCTCCTCCACACGAGTCTCCCCCACCCCACCCCCCACCCCACCGCATCTTCTTATCATTCAGGGGGCCTTGGCTGCTGGGTCCCAGCTCTTGTCCTCCGGAAGTGGAACTCTGTGCTCCAAGCTTTGTCATTTCTTCTCTTGCATTTGGGGAGGACAAGAGTCGGAATGCTCCGAGCCCAGGGCCTTCTCTCCCTGCTTTTCTTACAGATTTCTTGAGGTTCAGGGTGGGCCCCAGATTCCTTTGCTCCTTCCCTCTCTCCCTTCTCAGCTTCACTCAGGATATGTCCTGCCCAGGCCTACTGGTGGGACCCAGGTTCAGATCAGGCTGCCCGAAGGAGCCTCCTTATCTCAGAGGGAGAGCAGACATGCTGCCAAATGACTGGGATCAAGTAGCAGGGGACAAATGTCCTAGATGAGGTGCGGGGAAAATGCCACAGGAATTCAGAGAAGGGAATGATTTGTTTCAACCAAAGAGATTTATGGAAAGCATCCAGGAGGAGATGGCATTGGAAGTGGGCCTTAGAGGACAAGATTTGGACTGGGGTGAGGATGGAAACAACGTGAGCAAAGGCATTGAGTGGAGGGACTGGGGCGCTCAGGAGTTCATGTGTGTGGTATGGCTGGAGTAGAGGGGTGCCGTTTGGGAAGTAGGTAGATCTGAGTTGAAACTGGAAAAGTAGGTTGGGATTTGGATTGTGGCCTGTATGGTTTGGGTCAACATTACCTGGAGGCAGTGAGGAGCCAGGGAGGGTTTACCAGCACAGAACATTCCCTTACAACTAGCATGCTGCTTAGGGGTGGGGGAGAATGAATACTTAAAAAACTCATCTACAAAATCACTTTCCATTTCAAAAGCGCTTGTGGTGAGCTCTGCATTGACTGTGAGAAGAGCATGAGTTAACCAGGTGATGAGGCGACAAAAAAAAGCAGAAACAGGCTTCTTAGGCCCCGAGAGGACATTCTTTGGAACTGGGGCCCCAGAGAGCACACTCAAGACCAACGTGGGGAGGCCTTAGCACTTGTTGTAGCCAGAGCTGTGTGGCCACCAAGTGGCTGCCTCAGGAAGTAGTGAGTTTCCTGTCACCAGTGAGTTTCGAGCATCAGCTGAAGATCAGCTTCCATAACCCCTGAGCTCCTTTGGGCCCTGAGATTTGGGGCTCACTAAGATTCTCTAAGTGGCTAGGGCGGGAGAAGGGGGCCTCCGGGTTAGTCATTTCTGGAAAAGTTTCTCCCGGACAGAAACCACAACACCTGATTTCAGTCTCCTCTCTGGGGCTTCCCCTGCTGTCCCACACCACCTGGAAGGGTGTCTGGGGGCGGGCTGGAGGGGCGCCTGCCAGGCTGTAAACAGAATAGGGAGAGATGAGTCAGTTAAACCTTGCAAATCTCTTCTTGGAAGCCCCTTGATTCCACTGCAGACCATGTTGACCCAGGCATGGGCAAAGTTCTGGAGAACCAAATGAATAACAAGCATGTCTCATTCATGCCTAGGGTACTTTCTGATGAAAAAAAGCACTTTGCCATCACTTACCCTCTCAGTGACCCTAGGAAGCACCTGTGATGCTGTTGGCAGAGCCAGGCCACAGTACCTGTCCCTGTTCATTTGGTTCCACAGGCATTTATGTCCCATCTGTTCAGAGCTGGGCACTGAGCCAGGAGCTGCTGTCACAAAGATGAGGGAGACACAGCCCTATCCTCATAAAGTTCACACTGTAGTTGGGGAATGAGAACCCTGAGCAATTAAGTATACAATGCAGAGTGTTAAGTGCAGTGGTAGGGATGTGCCCACTTTGGGGTTCTAGGAACACAGCGGAGGGGAAATCCAGGATGGCTTCCTGGAAGAGGGAGGCCATTCAGAATTCTTGGCAGTTCTTCCCCTTAGACAATGCTGACAGTAGCACTTTGTAGATTATGGGGTACTTTTTTGCAGGCATTATTCGTAGTCCCTCCTTTCAGCAAACATTTTTTTCAAGTTTGATTCATCTTTATTTGGTTTAGTGGAGATGCAATGCTAAAACCTAATTGTCTTTTGTTTTCTAACTCTTTTTTTAAAATTAAACTTTTTATTTTGAGATAATTGTAGATTCACCACATGCAGTGCTAAGCAATAATACAGAGGGATTCCATATACCCTTATCTAGTTTCCCCCAATGACAACATCTTGCAAAATCACACTGGGATACTGGTGTTGATAAACTCACTGGTATATTGGCCCTGAGGACTAAAAAAATGAAAACAAAAAGGCTTGCCCTCAGGACTTTACTTTCTTATCACTCCCTGTGTGCCTTCTCACGACCCTGTGAGGTAGGTCATATGTCCCCACATTACAAATGAGAAAAGGAGCCAAGAACTGAGGTGCTTGGCCTGGTTCCACACAGCACAAACTTGGCTGTCAGACTTGAACCCCGTCCTCCTGTCCCTAGGGCTGGTGGGCTTCCTCAGCCACACTCCTGCCTGTCATCAGTCCAGGCCCTGGGGACACAGCTCCCCTACTCCAGCTTCTGTCCTCCTCTGGGTAGGTGTGTAGGTGGGCAGGTGTCTGGTCCCTCAGGATGGGAGTGGTTGGCCTCTGGCCCAGCTCTCGAGGGCTACCTCTGGCCCAACGGTGAGCCTGGAGGAGCTCAGCAGGTGATGGGGAAGCCTTGTGGCCCCAAGTGGCCAGCTGAGGCAGCCAGCCCTGCAGCCTGTCCCCCTGCACTGCCCTGCTTCGTGCTGCCCTCCTTCTCACGTGTCTGTGTTTCTTTTCTCCTCCATGCTATGGCAGTGGTGCCCCGTGCTGATGAGACAATACTTGGTGCAGCCCCAGGCAGTCCTTTTCCAGGTAATTTCCTAGGGACCCAAATGACACCCAGCACACACTTTCCTGGGGCACGCGCCTCCTTGAGTCCCTGCTAGGATTCCTTGACCCTTCGTGCTGTGTAGTTTCCGAAATGTGATCCCTCTCCTTATCTTTCAGATTTTCACAATCGCCCCGGCAGGCAGGCAGCAAGGGGTTAGACTTAAATCTCATTTTATTAATAAGGAAAATGAGGCTCAGAGAGCTGGCCCAGCTTGCCTGAGGTCACGCAGGTGAGAAAGAGGCAGAGCTGGGGCAGGGACCCCGTGCCATTGCTCCTAGTTCACTGTTCTTTCTACCACGGGATCAACCGCTATAAATGATGCAGATAAAAATTAGCTAAGGAAGTCCATTCCCCTCCCTGAATCAGTTTTTCCAGGTTGGGAAAGATGACCCTGAGCATCCTTCTAGCTCAGACATTTGAGAGTGCAAGACAGTTTGTTATCTGGAGCATGGTGTCTGAGAGGAGGGTGTGCATACTTGGCAGTGCTTGAACTTGAGGCCTCCCAGGAGTTTGTGGCAGTAGGCAGAGAAGTTTTGTTGTTTTTTTTAATTGATGCAAACAAAATGTGGAGCCCACCCATCTAAACTATGCTTGACGGATGATTGCCTATCTATTTTTTAAAAAAAAACCTTTTTGTTTTCTATTGGAGTATAGTTGATTAACAACGTTGTGTTAGTTTCAGGTGTACAGCAAAGTGATTCAGTTATTCATATACATGTATCTATTCTTTTTCAAATTCTTTTCCCATTTAGGTTGTTACATAATATTGAGCACACTTCCCTGTGCTATACAGTAGATCCTTGTTGGTTATCCATATTAAATATAGCAGTGTGTACATGTCAGTCCCAAACTCCCAATCTATCCCTCTGCCCCACCCTTCTCTCCTGGTAACCATAAATTCATTCTCTAAGTCTGTGAGGCTTTTTCTGTATTGTAAATAAGTTCATTTGTGTAGTTTTTTTTTTAGATTCCGTGATATACTGATATTTGTCTTTCTCTGTCTGACTTACTATACTGAGTGTGACAATCTCTGGGTCCATCCATGTTGCTGCAAATGGCATTATTTCATTCTTTTTAATGGCTGAGTATATTCCATTGTATATATGTACCACATCTTCTTTATCCATTCATCTATCGATGGACATTTAGGTTTCTTCCATGTCCTGGCTATTGTAAACAGTGCTGCAATGAACATTGGGGTGCATGTATCCTTTTGGACCATGTTTTTCTCTGGTTATATGCCCAGGAGTGGAATTGCAGGGTCATATGGTAGATCTATTTTTAGTTGTTTTTTTTTTTTTTTTTTTTTTTTGCGGTACGCGGGCCTCTCTCTGTTGTGGCCCCTCCCATTGCGGAGCACAGGCTCCGGACGCACAGGCTCAGCGGCCATGGCTCACGGGCCCAGCCGCTCTGCGGCATGTGGGATCTTCCCGGACCGGGGCACGAACCCATGTCCCCTGCATCGGCAGGCAGACTCTCAACCACTGCGCCACCAGGGAAGCCCTATTTTTAGTTTTTTAAGGAACCTCCCTACTGTTCTCCATCATGACTGTACCAATTTACGTTCCCACCAACAGTGCAAGAGGGTTCCCTTTTCTCCACACCCTCTCTAGCATTTACTGTTCGTAGATTTTTTGATGATGGCCATTCTGACTGGTGTGAGGTGATATCTAATTGTAGTTTTGATTTGCATTTCTCTAATAGTTAGTGACGTTGAACATCTTTTCATGTGAGTAGGTGGAGAAGTTTTATCCCAATTGGTTGCATTGGAGTGGATGCTCTGTGAATTGCTGACCTCGTTCATTTCCCTTCCTGGGTCATAGTCAAGGACAGCACCAGGGAGCCCTGATGGGAAGGGAGCAGAAGCCCAAAATGACATCCAAAGAAAGAACTCCAAAAGCTTGGAGAAGTAGCAGTGTGGAACACAGCTGTTGCCTGTGGCTGTCGGAGGCTGGGGGCTGATGGAGGGAGGATGGGGGGCTATGTTCCCAAGGACATAGGTGCCCAACACAACCCCACTGTTCAGCCCTTGGCTTCCCAAGTAACTATGAGATATGGAAAGAGATACCACTGTTACCAAGAAAAGAGACACCAATAATGTATTCTCTTCTCTTCTCTTTCCCTCTCCTGGTCTTCCCTCCCATTTTCTTTTTCTGTCACTCTTTCTACCTCTCCCAGCCTCCATTTTCAAAAAGGACTTGTCCTGCAAAATAAACAATTACATATATCTAAGTTAGTTAAGGCTGAAAAAAGTTCAGAAATTGTGCAGAGGAGAGAGTAAGATCATTGCAGGAGGCGCCAGCATTGATGTAGTTGTGGTGATTGAGCACTGAATTTGACTGGTCTTCCTGGCAACCAAGACAAAGAGGGATATGTAGTGGTTTCCAGTGTTCCTGTTGTTCAGTCAGAGGCAAATTAACCATTTGTCAGGAGAAAAAACTTTTTTTCTGGTAATGAATTATAGGAGAGATTCACATGGAATTTGAATATTCTAATGGACACGTCTCCAGAGTTTGTTTGGTTTTTTTTTGAAGTTCTTTGTATGGCTGTTTTCTTTTATTGCCTCTAATCAGTGTTAAATGCCTGATATTCTGTCACAGACCAGTGAAGTCACTTCCTCAGGGACTTCATCTCATGGTAGACAAGGATGCTGTTTTCTGATCACCTGACTTGATGAAGGGTAGAGGTGAGAGGTTAGCATGTTATTTGGAGCTCTTGTTTGAACACTCCCCAGCTAAGTTTTGGATGTTGTGGAAAACGTCATGCTGCTGGACCATGCATTCATTCATTCAGCAAGCACTTAGGGGGCTCTGGTGCTGTTCCATGCTCTATGCTCTCAAGGAGACCTGGAGGGAGACAGACGAACAGCCATTACATGTGGTGGGGAGTATGAAAATAGAGGTCTGTGCAAAATGACACCAATTATGGAAACATAGACAAGGAAATCATGATTTATTGGTAGGAACGTGGGGCCCAGGAATGGCTGCACCAAGGAGGTGACATTTGAGCTGGGTCTTGTGGACAATGTAGGAGTTTAAGTGGCTGAGTGAGATGGGCCTCCCAGGCAGAGGTAGGACAGTGCCTGGAGTGGCTGAGGAGCAGCCAGTGGAACGAGGTTCCAGGGATACCAGGAGACCGGGGAGAATGCAGTTGCCTTTAAAAATCTAGGCAGCTCAGGGGGACAGACAGTGGTGAGAAATTAGAGAATAATTACACAGCAAATGAAATGACAGTATCCCCTGATTCATGCAGGAGCAGAGCAAGAGCTGTGGAATCCCAGCAAAGAAAGAGATTGGGCTCAAGGCCAGCCCTGTTAGGTGGGGTGGTGGGAGGCACAAATGGCAAAGGCCAGTGAGAGCTGGTTTATGAATCCAGCTGTCCCCTGAGCCCCAGCTCTTTAAGAAAGTTCACTTTACCTTCTGGCAACCATCGGTGGTTGGGAAACTGGGTTTTTGGACCTCCCACTGCACGTGTTACACAAGTTGAAGATTTTCATGTCTTGAAAAGATGATTCAAAGCCAGCTTTCGAAGTGACTGGACAAACCTTGATACTGAATTTATTGACTAAAACAAAATCAAATAACAAAAAGACCCCTCCATCTGGACATTAAAATAAGAGGCAGGATTGGCCACCCTCTCCCCATTTTCTTAAACCCAGGTTGGCTATGTTTTCTTGGGAATTAGAGGCTTTCCCTTGTGGACCCAGCTGCCTAGCCTGGAGTCTAGGAAGGGGCCAGGCCTGGTAGTGAGGTGGGGAGAGCTGCAGGGATGCTACTCTTGGCTAGGATGCTGCCTGGCTCTCCTGAGGATAAGGGGTCATTCATTCATTTGCTCATCCAAGTGTTCATTGCGCAAGCTCTTCAGAGTCGAATCCCAGCTTGTCTACTTTTTCATCTCCACCTCTTCCTCCTGCAGGAGGTGCCTTGTTTTTGGATCACTCCTGTCTCACCCCTAAGTGTTCCTTCAGCCCTTCTCAGCCTGAGCAGGGTGGTCAGGGATTGCTTGGGTCCAGGATAAATACAGCCTGCCCAAGAAACCTTTCCTCACCACTTCCTGTGCCGTGTAAATGAATGGCTCTGTGCCCTTGTCCCTGTTGGATGGAGCTTCGGGGCCACGTGTCTTTTCCCTTGAGGTTTGTGGATAGAGGTCAGAGAGCTTGTCTGGTCTTCACGTGCCATCTTGCACACAAGAAAAGCTCAATAAATGCTAAGCATCCACCATGCTCAGGCCTCCAGTAGGACACAGGAACATAGGGAAATGGGAGGTGCGGTCCTCACCCCGGGGTCCCAGAAACCCCAGAGACCCTCACAGGAGGGACCTAGGGACCCTAGGGTCACAGGAGGCATCTTGACCTCCTGTCTCTGCACACGACAATGCACTGAAGGAGGAGCTTCCATTGAGCTTTACTTTCTAATTTTTTAAGTAAATTAGGGGGCTAATGTCATGACCACGTCCCATTCTGCGTAGGATAAAGTCTAGACAGTGACCTTTTCCCAATAGCTCCCTGCTTTATGGAATGAAGACTCTGCTGGGCGTGACCTGTAGCAAGAAATATATTGTCACCTCCACCTAGTACACACATATCCACTTATATGGAAACAAAGATTAATGAAACAGGACTTACTCTTTCTATGTGTGAGACTCTTAGAAAATTTCTCTTCTAGACTACTCTATTTTCTGTTTTAAAAGGTTGGTACTAGCAAAGTGATTTCATACCTGTTAAAGGGTTAGAACACAATAGGAAAATCATTAGGGTAATTGTGGAGATTTTGGAGTCAGATGTACCCAAGTTTGTATCCTAGCTCTGGCACCTGGAAGCCGTGTGATATTAGGCAAGCACTTTCCCTCTATAATAGAAGTCTCAGTTTCTTCATCTGTAAAATAGGAATAACACAGAACCTACTACATGGGGTAATTGTGAGGATTAAATGAGATAATATAGGTAAAGCTCCTGCCACAGAGTAAGTGATCGATAAATGTGAGCTTTGACAAGGTCGTGAAGATTATGGTTTCTATTGTCCTGGTACCACTTGGGATTCCTGCTTCCTGGGGAGTGGTAGTCATGAAGGACCTTCTGGAGGAGGAGGCATTGAAGCAAGGCAGCAGGTTGACCAGGACCCACTGCTGTCCTCACAGCAACCAGGAACTCTGTGTGAGCATCCCAGGACCACTTGTTTCCTTTTCCATGAAGGACAGACTTGTTCCCAAGGATTTTTGGCTGGACCTAGAGCTGACCATGTTAGTTAGATACCTTTGCCTTTCACATTTAGGTCTCTAATCCACCTGGAATTGATTTTTGTGTCTGGTGTAAAGATCCAATTTCTTTTTTCCCCCTTGTTTCTGAATGGATAACTGGTTACCCTGCATTTTTTATTAGAGTTTTATCCTTCCCTGCTGATTTGTACATCACCTCTCTCATATATCAAGATTCCATATATGCATGGATCCGCTTCTGGACTTGATTCTGTTTCATTGGCCTATTTTTCTGTGCCTGTGCCAGTCCCATACTGTCTTAATTACTGCAGCTTTATAGTGATTCCTGATGTCGGGGAGTCCTGTCCCCCATCTTGTCCTACCTGGGCTGGCTTCAGGCCTGTGTTCGTCTCTGCGTGTTTCAGAATCAGCCTCTGCTGGAGACGGGTGGAGAGCCCCAGGAGCTCTGGACAAGAATCCATCTCAGGGTGCCTGGGCCTGCGGTACCTCCTGGACTCATGGCTGCCATGCACCCCGCTTGGCATCTGAGCTGCCCAGGCAGTACTTTCTAATTCATTTGCAGAGAAAAGTGCCAGGAACGTGCCTGAGCCTGAGTCCCCTCTACCTGCCACTTGCCTGGTGGCTCCTCTGGTTTCCCTCCCAGTGGCTCAGTCCTCATCATCCTTCCCAGGGTGCCTGCAGACTTCTTTCAGAAGACTGCTCACTTCCCTGTCCCTCTCTGCCAAGGACATAACCCTGGACAGACAGGAATGTGTCCTCCGCTGGCAGTGCCCGGGTGGTAGAGGAAACTCCCTGTGCCAATGCTTGGCACAACTAGACTCTTTGGTTTGGGTGTTTGCAGATATTTCTTTTACTGAAGATAGGCCGGGGGAGTGGGGGCGCCGAAGAGATCTGTCACTCATGCCTATACCGTAGTCTGTCCTTGAGTGGGAAGACAGGTTGGCATCTTCACAACCTTGCCTGGAGACCATTCTGACAGTGGTTTGGATGCCAGGGAAATGACTCATCGCAAGCTCTGATTTCATGAAATGGCTTAAAGAAAGGAGCATGACTCATGGGCCAAATGCACATGGTTAGTGTGGACTTGGTAAATCAGATGTGCGCACCCTACAGTTTTCAGCATACAGGTGTTTACAGGCTTCCGGAATTCAAAAACACTTGCCAACTGTGACTCATATGCTTTGATATATTGGCCTTTGGGTGGGAGTTTATGGTGGACCATCCCCTGTTGACCCTGAACGAAGCCTTCTTCCCCTTGTGCCTCAGTTTACTCATCTGTGAAATGAGGATTTGGATTGAGTGATGGCCCAAATTCCCTTTAACCCTTGTTTCTGTGATTCTACATCTGTGGTTTAAGAGCACAGAAATCAGAAACCTTTCTTTCCGTCCTCTTGTCTACAAGACTCTTATTTCTGCCTTGCTTTTGCTTATGGATGTCTCTCTCCTCCTCCTTGCATTGAGGAGGATGGTTGTCTCTGGCTAGCTGGGGCTGGGTAAGGGAAGCCTGCAGGCCATAAAGGAGCTAGGTTTGAATTCTTGTGCAGCTGCACTGAATCTTGTCCACCTCTTCACTTGGGGAGACTTGCTGATTCTGGATACCTGCCTTGTTCTGTCGAGCTGAATCTGCCCTCTCAATACCGGGGGTCCGTGAGCCCCCTGGGGGCCTTGGCACTGGCACGGGTTAGCTGGCTGAGCCCAGAATGTGGTGGTGGCATTTGGCTGGGGTGCTTTGGAGTCTCAGTGCTGAGGTGTCTGTCTTGTTTCCTCTTTCAGACCGCCGATTATTCCACCATGGCCTCGCTGGCTGGAGGGCTGGACGACATGAAGGCCAACCTGACCAGCCCTACCCCTGCCGACATCGGGAGCAGCGTGCCGGGGCCGCAGTCCTACCCCATTGTGACAGGTGAGGGCACCTGGGGCATGGGGGGTGAGTGGCAGAGAGAGAGAGAAAGGACGTGTGTGTGATGAGGAAAGCGGCTTCTTGGTGCTTTTGGACTTGATTGGCCATCTTTGTCTTAATGAGGTTATGAGGTCCTGGAACAGGTCAGCAGGGGACTGCTGGGGCCAGGAGTTGTGGCTTCGATGAGACATGGCTGTAGACGCCCTGATAAAGCCAGAGGAGAGCAAATGGCAAATGGACGATGGGCTGGGAGGGGGGCCAGGGAAGCCTCGTGTCAGAGGGGCTGGGTGATTTTGGGGCCCCTGGAGGTGGGGCTGAGTGTTCAGAGTGCTGGGATTTAGCCCTCTCAGGAGAAAGGCAGCCCTATTTGGCATCAGCCTGGAGGATGAGTGGGATTCCTGGCAGATTGTAGATTTCCAGGCAGAGGTGGAGTTAAGAAGGGCAGGAGGTTTAGGCTTCCTTTCTGGAAGGCTCGGGACCAGCTGCTTTAGCTGTCAGTGTAAAGATGAAGAGTTTGGGCCCTGGAGGCACACTGCTGGGTTTGAACTTGCCATTGACTAGCTATGTAAGTTATATCAGAATTCTGGGCTGTGGTTTTTAAATCTGTAATATGGTGATAGCACCCAGCCCACAGTGTTGCTGTGAGGATTAATGCTGTAAACATATGAGGTGCTTAGACTCTGGTCTAGCACACACAAGCACCCAATACATGTTGTGATTATTACTCCTCTCATGGTGGCTGGTCACGTCAGGTTCACTGCTGTGAAGGGGCTGGGCCAGGAGGGCGAGACAGGCAGACACCCCTCCCCGCCTCAGCAGCACCGGGATAATTTGGATGGACAGACTCAGCCACCAGTTCCGGGAGGCTGTCCGACCATTCAGGCAGAAGGCAGTCTTGGATACTTCACATTAACAGACAGTGAGGGGCTGGGGATCACACTTTGGCCAGAGCCTTGAGGTCCAGCCTAAGGTAGTGGGATGTCCCTGTAGGTTGGTAGGCAAGACACAGGAAGTAGTGACAGAGACAAGGGGTTCTGAAAAATGTGAGTGGGCTGTAGTTGCATCAGGGTTGGATTCGGGTTAGAACTTTAGGCGGGGGTGGGGGCCGGACGAGACAGGCTCTCTCATAGCCTCATGTAGGTCCCAAGGCAGGGAGGGCCCGGCTCTGAGACTGGGGCTCGTGGGGCTCAGGCAGGAATAGCCAGGACTCTGGTTGTAGATCTGGGCACCGCATGGAGATCAGTTAAGAGGCAAGAGTGACTTGGTCCCCTGTCTACCTGAGATGGGGCAAGAGCCTGGAGGGCTGCTGAGCCTGCAGGTGGGGGGGTGTCAGTAACGGTGCAGGGATGGGGGAGGGGAACCTCAGTCAGAATGAACTTTTCCTAACATCACAGGTGTCCCATGAATTCTCTCCCCTGGGATCATGAGAGTCCGTGACAAGACCTCTGACAGCATCCCCATTTTACAGATGCAGAAACTGAGTCTCAGGGAGGGGCAGCGACTTGCCCAATATAAGGGGTAAAGGGGAGAGCTGGAGCCAGCCTTCAGTCTCCTGGGTCCTTATTCTTTTCAAAGAAGCACAAATAATTGGGTAGGGGGGTGTGGTAGGGTAGAAAGAAGCCTGGACTAGTTAATAATAAGTCACTTTACTGAGTAGTTACGGAGTACCAAACATTCTGGTAGGTAAACTTGTTTTACCCTTGGAGGAGTCCTGGGAGGTGCGTACTGTTATATCACATCCACTTTGTAAACAAGGAAACGGAAGCCTGGGGCACTTAAGTAGCTTGCCAGAGATCACAGCTAGTGAGCAGCAGAGGTAAAATTGAACAGCAGGCCAGTACAGTCTGCCACTCTACCACACAGATAATCTGGGGGCTAATCCTGGCGCCATCACTTCCTTGCTGTGACTTTGGATGTGTCTCTGATCTCTCAGGGCCCTTGTGAGGATCACATGAGATCCCCGAGGGGACTGCTCTGCAGAGGGAGGGTTTGTTATTAGGGTTGGGGTTCATGGGTTTAGACAAATCACAGGAAGACATATTCTACCATCTGCACAAGCCTATTTAGATGGAAAATAATCCAGTAAACGCTGAGACTATAGTTGCATTTCCGAGACTCTTGTCTACTGACGTGGCAAACTGGTGGCCAGCTGCCCAAAGGGCTAATCTAGCCCACAGATATGGTTAGTTGGCGCCATGTAGGACTTTTTATAAATTTGAGTCAACAATGAAAATTTATAAATCTGGATCTCTGGCTTCCCTTGAAAAATCAGAGGATCTGGCCAGACTGGGCCGTATTCCCACGTGGTCGTGGTAGGCGGGGCCTTAGTGGCAGCAGCCCCTGGAGACATGGCCCCCACCCACCTGCTTTCTCATTATCTTACAAGCCTAACCTGGAAAGGAATTTGAGTTGAATACTCCTGATTTAGAAAGTTGGTGCTAAAAGCCAGCTGGGTGGTTTAGCTGTTCAGGATCTGCAGAAGGTAAGTGTGGATGTGGGCTGGGTTTTCAGGTAAACCCTTGACCAAAGACTTGTTTGTATTATGATCAATCTATTTTAAAGTCACATCACAGAGCAGAAAAAGAATATAAATATCTCAAAGTCAGAATTATGCCTAATGTTGAAATACTAAAATTACTCTAATTCTAAATATATAATACTTATATAATAGTATAATATTATAAATATAACCGTTAGCTTTCTTGTAAGTAAACAATAGCTAGCTAGAAAAATAATAGGAGAAAACATTAACAATAGCATCAAAATAAAAAAGGTAGAATGCTGAGGAATAAACTTAACTTTAAAACTCCACTAAGGAACATAAAAGAATAAATGGAGAGATATAGCTTGTTCTTAGGTAGGAAGACTCAGTATCATGAAGATGTCAGTTCTCCCGAAGTAATATATTAATTCAAAGCATTTTCAATCAAAATGCCAACTTTTTAAAACTTGTCAAAATGACACAAATACTGGATAAATAAACACTCAAGGTAGCTGGAAAAATTCTGAAATAAAGAAATGAGTAGAACATAGCATATTTTAAAATGTTATGATAAAGCTCCAACAATTAAAACTGTTACTGAAAGTGAAGTAAACAGACAAATGGAACAGCATGGAGCATCCAGAAATAGATCCAAATATATGTGGGTGTTTACAGATACAACATTGCAAGTCAGTGGAGAAAAGATAAATCATTCAGTTAATGGTGTAGGGACAGTTAGGCCTGTTGGATCCATACCTCATTCTCTACATCAAAAGAAATTCCAGGTTGATCAAAACTTTAAATTTAAAGAATTAAATCATAATAAAACTAGAAAAAAAAATAAGGGAAATTTTTAAATAAACTTCGAGTGGGGAAGGCCTTTTAAAATCTGTTCCAGGGAGGACTTCCCTGGTGGCACAGTGATTAAGAATCCGCCTGCCAATGCAGGGGACACGGGTTCGAGCTCTGGTCTTGGAAGATCCCACATGCCGTGGAGCAACTAAGCCCGTGCACCACAGCTACTGAGCCCGTATGCTGCAACTACTGAAACCCGTGCGCCTAGAGCCAGTGCTCCACAACAAGAGAAGCTACTGCAATGAGAAGCCCACGCACCACAACAAAGAGTAGCCCCTGCTCACTACAACTAGAGAAAGCCTGCGTGCAGCAACGAAGACCCAATGCAGCCAAAAATAAATAAATAAATTTATAAATCTGTTCCAGGGAATTCCCTGGCAGTCCAGTGGTTAGGACTTTGTGCTCTCATTGCTGAGGGCCTGGGTTCTATCTCTGGTTGGGGAACTAAGATCCCACAAGTCGTGTCATGTGGCCAAAAAAATAAAATCTGTTCCAAATACAAAAGGCAAAGAAAAATGATATAAACGACTGCTTAAAACAGAAATGTTTTATATATGTATGTAAAAACACCCAAAAAAACAAAGAATAAAAAACTTTTTTAAAGTGGAACACAGATGACAAAAAGCGAATTTCCTTAATATATAAAGAGGTTTTTAAAAACAAATAAGAAAAAAAAATCAGTAGAAAAAACAGGTAAAGCAAATGAACAGGAAAAAATACAGCTGTCCAATGGCATAGGAAAAGACATGCACTTGACTCATAGTTTTAAAACTACAAATTAAAATAATCATGAGATACTCTTTTTTTTGGCCACACCACACAGCTTGTGGGATCGTGGTTCCCCGACCAGGGATTAAACCCGGGCACACAGCAGTGAAAGCCCACATCATAACCACTGGACCACCAGGGAATTCCCAGGAGATACTTTAATAAAACCCATTAGCTTATCAAAGATTGAAATGTTTCTTGAGATCCAGTGTTAGAGAGTATATGAGAAACAGATATTTCCATACACAGTCATAGGTGTATAAATCAGTGCAATCATTTTGGAAAGAAATTTATCAGTATCTATCAGTATTTTAAATGGACATACCTACCATCTAACTCAGAACTTTTATATGCACTTTAAGGACTTTATCTCAAGATATATTCATACAGATGCACAGTGATACCTAAGTCCATATAATAATGATAGAATTATTTATAATGAAAAACAAATGGAAAAAACTCAGTGTTTATCAATAGGAGTAGGTTAAATAAATTATGGCTCCTTCACACAATAAAGTACTCTGCAACCATTAAAAAGAATTAAGTAGAGCTATCTGTGCTGACATGAATAAATGTTCAAGATAAGCAAATAAACAATTTGTAGAGTAATATGTTTAGTATGATTCTATTAGTGTGAAAAAATATAAAGGACATACACAGAGAGGCATGGACACACATGTGTAGATCAGATGCATGCATATGAGGATTCGGTAGGAGAAGATCCCCAGCCTCTTCCCCTGCTTAATGGGACACTGTAGTGCTGTGCTGACACCGGGGTTCTCTGCTCAGTCCCACCCAGTGTCCCCTAGGGAATAACAAATATTTACATTGCCCCTTTACTCTCCTGAAATTAAGTTCATAAAAAATATAGCCTATCTTCACAAGTAATTTCAAGTAAAATCAAAATAATACCCTAACTATAAGATAAAGGAGAAATAATTAACTGCTATGTACTTTGATAGGTAAATATTCGGCATGTCTACACTGCAAGACATAATGGAGTAGCCCAGGGCTCACTCCATGCACAGAATCACCACAAATGCAACAATCCCGAACACAGACTTAACTGTGTTTCACATACTGTGAGTGGGATTTTACGAATAGGTGAGGAACTCTTGGCAAAGTTCCAAATAAAACAAAGTACAAGCTTTGCTCAGTTTACACAGTAGTTGCATTCCTAGAAAATTCAGTGTTTATTAAGACCATGGAAACTGCAAGTTCACATTAATATGGGAATGAAGTTCCGTTCTAGATTTAAAGAATTATAAGCAGATTTCTCTCCTACCACCTACATGAATGTTGGGCAGGACATGAAAATAGTGCAGGATAAAGTGTGGGACTGTTCCACCACAAGCCAATAACACCTGTCAATCATATAAAAGCCCCCAGAAAATTTCAAAACACCCTCTGGGGGCAGTTGATGATCCCAATGAGAGCTATTAGAACACCTTGAAGGAATGCCCCTGAGAGCTGTTAGGATGGGCCTTCGTGTCACCACGTGGCATTAATTTAATTCCACCTGTGCTCGTGGATGTGTTGACACAGTTCTGAACTCTTCAGGGAAGGGCTGAGTCTTCCAGCCCCACCCGTTCCTTCTCCCCTCCTCACAGGGTGCTCAGCTAGACTGCCAGCCTGGGGTCTAGGAAGCGGCTGGTCTGTGTACTGCTCCACCCTAGCCCTCACACTCCCGGCTGCCCAGGGAGATCTCATTAGAGAATGAGTCCATGTCTCTCCCTCATTTATATGCCATGTTAAATTTTAAGTTAAACTCCTGCTCTACCAGCCAGGGCCACAGTTTAGAAACTGCTCACCATTTGCAAAGCAGTGACATGGCCCGCCCATTCCTACATCGTCAGCAGTTTGGGCCTGTCCTGATTGGGACTAATTATCTGCAGGTGTATCCTTGGGCCACAGGCCTGCTGACGGGGCAGCCACTGTGCCTACCTCCCAGGGAGGACAGCAGGTGGATACCAGCAAAGGACCTGGCAGTCTTGCCCCTGGCTGTGCCCACCTGACCCTTTGCCTGGGAAAACAAAGTAACGGTGCTAGCCTATGTCCTTTCTGGCCCCTTCCCCTGAGGACCGTCTCTTTGCATCACCAGTTGGAATGGCAGGTGGAGACTGAGGGAGGCTTCTTCTGGTTAAACAACTTTGGGAAACACCTGCCTGGTGCATGACCCAGGTCCTGGGGTCTGAGGCATCCCCTGGGCACTGTCCCCTCTAAGCAACAGGGAACATACATGGGCCAGTGGATGAGCACCCACGAAGACAGACAGATGGCTGCCGAGTCCACAAGACCACCAGCTCTGATTTGCTGGTATCCCCCAGGCTCAATGTTTGGAGTCTCTGTATCCCAAACTTGGTACCTGAAAGCAAGTAAGTCCATCCTCTTCCATCTTTCTCATCTGAGCAATAGCTGAGGGCTGAAGGAAAGAGCACTAGACCCAGGAGTCAGAGGAACAGGTTTAAGCCTGGACTTTGCCACCTAACTGTCCTATCATTCAGCAAATGGCTTGTCTTCTCTGAGCCTCAGTTTTCCTATCTATGAAATGGGGATGACAATTCCTGCCCTGCCTGCCTCCTTTGGCTGTTTCGAGGCTATAATGAGACAGTGACGGGGAAGAGTTTGAGAGCCACTAAGGGGGCATCTAAGTGTGTGTGGGCCAGAAAGGAGATCTGGAATGTCTGGGATCCAGTGTTGGCTCTTTCCAGCCTCCTTTGGGGCAAATATCTGACCACAGACAGGCAGGGTGGGAGGGTCCTGCAGAGCAACTGCTCACTTCACAGTCTGAGAGACCCTGGTTCAGAGGTGGGAGGTGACCTACTCAAGGCCACATCCAGTGAGTTAGAGCTGGATCTGGGGCTTATCCAGGGCCCTGGCTTCCACAGCCTGCTGCCAATATGTGGTTGGATGGACTAAAAAAAAAAATCCCAGTTTAAATTTCCAGAAGGCATTTCTTTTAGCATATGACTGAGAATGTCAGCAGCAAAGCCAGACTGCCTGGCCTTGAAGCCCAGCTTCTCCGTATTCTAGCTGCGTGACCTTGGGCACATTACTAGCCTCTATGCCCAAGGTCCCCATCTGTAAAATGGGTCCCAAGATAGCACTCCCTCACAGGTTCTCTGTAAGGATTTCATGCATGGTCCACGCAGTCTTGGCCCGGTGCTTGGCACATGGTAAACACTTAATGAATGGTAGCTATTAGTATGTTCCAGGCCTTTCTGAACGACTGTTTGCTTATCTCTCCGTGGGGAGCACCTCCTTTGACCTGTTTTTTATGAGACTTTTTTTTTTTGTTACGCGGGCCTCTCACTGTTGTAGCCTCTCCCGTTGTGGAGCACAGGCTCTGGACGCGCAGACTCAGCGGCCATGGCTCACGGGCCCAGCCGCTCCGCGGCATGTGAGATCTTCCCGGACCGGGGCACAAACCCATGTCCCCTGCATCGGCAGGCGGACTCTTAACCACTGCGCCACCAGGGAAGCCCGGGAAATGCCTTTTGACTGTATAAATGAATGAGTGAATGAGGTGCTGAGAGGACGGGGCCATTTCTCAGTTCTTTCTCTGCTGCCAGTTGGGCCCAGCCCATAATCAGGCCTCAGGGACTCTGGAAGTTAGTGGAAACTTCGAGGTTGGGTAGCCCGACCCGTCACCCAACCCTGGGATCTATTCTATATCAGGACTTGGTTACCTCTGGTGATGGGGATTTCACTAGCTCAAAGGCAAAGAATCTTGAAACAGGACTTACCTGAAGCTGCTCTCCATTGAAGTGATTTCCTTTCCCACTGGCAAGCCAGAGCTGAGTTGTCAGCAATGTCTGAGCCGGCATCCGTGCTATGAACTCAGACCCAGGCACTGGCATTCTGGGTCCTCAGGGTCCAGCCCAAATAGTGCTTTTTAAACTAAAAAAAAAATCAGAGCCCACATTTTACAGATCAGAGGAAGACAACCCAAATGTCCATGAGAAGGGGACTGTTCAATAAAGAAGAGCTCACCCGTAAGATGGAGTACTGTGCAGCTGCAGGAAAGAACGAGGAGGCGCTTTATGTCTTGATTGGGAAGATCTTGGAGATATATTATTCATGAAAAGAAGCAAGAATAATATATACAGAATGCTACCTTTTGTGTAAAGAAGCGAGGGGCAATGGGAATGTGTATTTGTTCACACAAGCATACAGAAGTTCTGGAAGGATACTCAGTAACCACGTTTGGGCATAGATGATGAAGTGGGTGTAGGAAGAGGACTTCTTACTGAATATCATCTACATTTAAAATTTTTTGAACGTTATATATATATTAATATATCACTATCAAAAATTTAAATTTAAAAGTTCCTTTAAAACTAAGAGATTTCATGTAAAGGCTAAAATGTCTAACTTGTTTTGAAAAATTGGAAGACTGTCCACCAGGGCCCACATTCCCACGTGGCCACGCTAGGGGAGCGTTGAGAAGGGGCCATCCCTTTACATTAGCCGTACTCTCCTGTTTGTCCCAGACTCCACCTGGCCAGCTTCACTCACTGTCCTTACCTGCTGCTCCCTGTGAGTCTTCGACCTGCCCCAGCCCCTCCTTCCTGTCTCCTCTGACACCTATTCCTGCCCAATAGAAACCCAGGCCAGGAAGGGCTGACCACAGGCTGTCCAACTGGCCTTGCCTGTCCCTGACTCCAGGCCTTTGCTCACGCTGTTCTGTCTGCCTGGAATGGCTTTCCCCAGATATCAGCTCGGTGTTATAAGCCATCCAGTGGGGAGGGCCTGGAGTGCCGAGTGCAAGGTTTTCCAGAATGTGTGACAATTAGGCATTTCAGCCCGGTGCAGTGATGTCACACTCTGTCCAAACTAAATCTTGTGAACCTGCTTCAGGGGACCACAAACAGAGAGAAAACTCAGCACCCAAGATTGGAACTTTCCCCAGAAAAACAAGGCTATTTGCATTCCAGAAAGATTCAAGGTGAATCCAATTGGGGATTAAAGTATTAAAATAGACTCACAGTTATAGATTCTAGAGAAATCTAGAATTTTGGAATCTAAATGTTTGAAAGGATACTCAGAGGTTCAGAGAAGCCAGAGGTCTGATCATTTTAAAACCCAAATGAAATTCAAGCATCTCTGTAATTAAAATGGACATCAAAGGAAAATATGATTTGCTTTCAGGTTAGCACAGTGTTCCTAAGAACTATTTGTTGAATAAATGAATTAATGTTTGTGTAAGGAGCAGTGTCAATTAAAAAAAATAATTTCAGGGGAAAGTGCTCCAGTTATTTCTGACCTTGTATTTTGTAGGATAAAAATAAACAAAGGTGGATGGCCATCCTGGTAATGCACTCATAGATTTTTACACTTGCGGGCAGCTTGGAAGCCGACCTTTCCAAATAGCCTTCGAGCAGGTCTCTGGGCCTCCAGCTTCCCAGCTGACCCTGCTGTGATCCATCTTCTTAAAATAGCGATTTCATTAGCTCGTCCTCCTGGTCAGAGATCTCCACTGCCTTGCCATTATCTGCAGGAGAAGGCACACCAAACTGTAGCTCCTGGCAATTAGCAGAGCAGTTGCCATTCATCATTCCTTCATTCTCTCATTCACTCACTCACCTCTCCATCAAAACCCAGCTCCTCCTTCACATCAGACCTTAGCCTAGACTGGGTCTTGTGGCTGTAGGGTCTCTGCCCTCAACATACCCATAATTTGATGAGGGAGGTAAATGTGGATACATGTACAGGGCAAAACAAAACAAATAAGAAAAAGAAAGAGAAATACCAGGGAGAAGCCAAGTGCTTTTGAAGGCGTGGAGGAGGGAACTATTGCTTCTCTTTGACTGTGGGGTTTGAGAACATTTTGTGGGAGACCACATGGAAGCTGCTCTTGGGGAGCCACGAACTCTTGGTTTCTCTGCTCTGAAGCTTGGTCTAGTCTGTTGCAATACCCCCATCTTTACTAATCCCTTTTAAATCACGAAGGAATACGTGCTCATTGTAAAATAAATTCGAATGGTCCGGAAGTATATGTAAACATGTGACTGTATCCCTTCACCCCGTTCCTAGCCTGTTCTGTTGTCAGCAGAGTTGATGGTTTGGTAAATATCCTTCCAGAACCTTTTCTATGCATATCAAACGGTATCAGATTACACACATATAGTTCATTTCCTACAAAGGGGTTTTTGCTCTTCATACTGTTGGTCAGTTTTTTTTAAATTTTGTTTCATGCTTTATGGACACCCAACATGTTGGTAGGTCCAGAATTTCCATCCTTTCTAATGTTCTGGATGAACCATAATGAACTCTTCTCTAGCAGTATGGGCTAAGGAATTCCTACCTCAGAGCTAAGGGGTGAATCCCTCTCAGTATTTGATACCTGGGCTGCAGACAGAGAAGGACAGGGTCCAGGAAGGGAAGCGGGACAGGAACCTTGGCATCCACGGGCAGCCCAGGACTGTCAGCTTAGAGACAGCAGACTGGGGGCCTGGCTGCTGCCTCCCATGTGCTCAGGGGTATGGGAGGAGGAGATGTGGCTGCTCTGAGCTCATCAGGGGAAGCCACAGGGAGGCAAGCTGTAGCTGAGTGCAAAGAAGAATTTTTTTTAACAGTTTGATCCCTCTGAAGCTGGAATAAGCTGCTTCTGGAGATAATAACAGTGATAGCTAATGTTTATTGAGCATGTGTTATGTGCTTTGGTTCATTTCACCCCTTACTCTATGAAACTAGGTACTATTTTTGTCCCAACTAACAGTTAAAAAGAAATTGCCTGAGTTCACACAGCAGTAAGTAGCAGAGCTGGTTTTCTCCTAACCCCTGTACTGTACTGCCTCTGGTGGTAATAAGCTCCACATCATCAGAGGTATCCAAGCAGAGCTCTTTCACATTCACCTGCAGCACAGTTAGACTGGCGGCCCCTGGGGTCTGTGGAAGCTGATCAAACTGTAGAATCTTTTGTACAGTCTCTGGAGCCAGACTGCCTATCTTTGGGTCTCAACTCTTATCCCACTTATGAATGGGTGACCTCAGTTGCAACTATGTGTATGTGCCTCAGTTTGCCCACCTATAAAATGGGAATAGAAACTTGTTACATGGATTAAATGAGTTAATATTTCAGAAGCACTCAAAACTCTGTCTGGAACGTGGCAAGTGCTAAATAAGTGTTGTTTTAAACATCTGGAGCTCAGGAAAGCAGCCTAAGCCAGAGAGCCAGGTTTTGGGGTCCTCCACAGCAAGGGGATGGAGAAGGAGCTCGCCAGGGTTGGGATCTGTCCAGCGTGGAGCAGGCCTGATGGCTCCCTGTTCTGGATGTTCCACTGGCCTCCTGTATTAGTTTCCAGTTGCTGCTGTAACAAATTACGATGAACTTCACGGCTTAAAACAACACAAATTTATCATCTTACAGTTCTAGAGGTCAGAAGTCCTAAAATCAAGGCTGTATTCCTTCTGAAGGCTCTAGGGGAGAATCCATTTCCTTGCCTTTTTCAGCTTTTTTTTTTTTAAAAAAATTTAATTAATTAATTTTTGGCTGCGTTGGGTCTTTGTTGCTGTACACGGGCTTCTCATTATGGTGGCTTCTCTTTGTTGCGGAGCACGGGCTCTAGGCACACGGGCTTCAGTAGTTGTGGCGCACGGGCTTAGTTGCTCCACGGTATGTGAGATCTTCCCGGACCAGGGCTCGAACCTGTGTCCCCTGCATTCGCAGGCAGATTCTTAACCACTGTGCCACCAGGGAAGTCCTTTTCCAGGTTCTTGAGGCTGCTCACGTTCCCTGGCTTGTGGCCCTTTCTTTTGTTTTCAAAGACAGCAGGGTATCATCTTTTGTCCTCTTTGACCTCTGCTTCTGTTGTCACATCTCTCTGGGACTCTGACCTTCCTGCCTGTCCCCTATAGGGACTCTTGGTGATTATATTGAGCTCACCCAGATAATCCAGGATTGTCTCCACATCTCAGAAATCCTAGATTTAATTACATCTGCAAAGTCCCCTTTGCTTTGTAAGGTGACATATTCACAGGATTTGGGGGCCATGATTCTGTCTACCACACCTCCCCAGTGCCCACTATAAAGGTCTCCTTGAGGACTCTGCATCCCCTTGTATCCCGGGAGAGCCATGATCTGGGAGGGGATCGGCACCTTTTTTGCTGTATCTGCCTGACTTCTCCCCACCACCTTTGTGAGCACTGGCTGGTCCTCACTGTGTCTCCTCCATCTGCCCCAGTATTGTGACAATCGTGCCCTCCCCAGGTACCTAGGGTCAAGAGACTGGAATATTGGTGCTCCTTGGAGATCATTCGCATCACTCCCTCATTGAGCAGATGGAGACACGGAGGACTGAGAACTCAAGTTCTCCCCACATGAGACAGCTCCAGAACCCACGTCTCTTGGCTCCCCCTCCTTGCCAGACTCAGCCTTCCAGAACAGAACTTTCCCCCTCTCCTGTCCTCATTTTTCAGCCTGACTGGTCCACTGCCATGCACTGGGTTTTATGCCTGATGGAATCCTTTATTCAGGCCTTTTTATCACCTTCCAACTCAACCACACCCAGTCCTGACTCCAAGCCTTTGCTTCTGCTGGTTCCTCTGCTTAGGATGCTCCTGTCATTTGCCCAGAGGTGGCGGTAGTCTGCTGAGAAGGGAGGAGCAATGGGCTGACTTGGATCAGGATCACAGATCTTCATTCCAGCTCTGCGATAACTCCCTGGCAGAGGAGTTTGGGACACGCTTTCTCTCTCTGAGCCTCCGTTTTCACATCTGCCCAATGGGAATTTATCATCCTGGCTCATCCTCTCCTTGCAGGACTTCAGTGAAGTGTACGTGAGCTGTAAGAAGCTATAGCCTTTCTTTTGACCTGACTGTGCCAGGTGCTCAGGTCCTGTGTCCCCAGCAGGGGGGTGAGTGTGACCTGGTGCAGGGCTTTGCCTGTGAAAGGCTCTCACGACACCTGCTGAGGGCTGAGGAACCAGCAGGGCTGCCAGTCTCTGTCCATGTGACTTCAGGGCATGTGTCCAGGGAGCAGTCCTCAAGCGCCGCCTCCTTCAGGAAGCCCTCCCCAATTACCCCACAGTCAGAGTGATATCCCCCTCTCTGGGCCCTGGATCAGCCTACTTGTTATCCCATTGTGCCTTGACTTATGATTCTTTGTGTCCAGCCTGACTTTATCCTTAGACTATGAGGTTCTGAATTATCTTCTGCCTACCATGGGGCATGGAACATTGTAGGTACTCGGGAAGTGTTTGTTGAATGGATGGATGGATGGATGAACAAGTGAGCTGTCTAATATGTTGGGTTGCTACTAATCACCCCAAACCGTACCCATCTAGGTTATTATCAAGGTTATTGACATGATTCACACACTCACACATCTTTGATGAGCAAAAGGGACATTTGAATGCAAGGTATTATGACAATTATTATTTCTCTCCAAATGCATTAGCTTCTACTGGTTTGCAGCCTTTTTTTTCCCCACCAATGTTCACAGCCCAGAAAAAAATCTCTCTCTAATTTATCTCTATTAGCTTTTATTTTCATTACCCAAGAGGCTATAGAACGTCTACTCCCACCCCTAGATCTTCTATAAATGTTTGGTAAGGCTGGTTTTGGCACGAGTCCTTAGGGGGCACCTGCTGCCTGTCCAGACTTTACCATCCAGAGGAGTGTTTGCCTTTCTGGAGCCACGAGCTCCTTTTGTAACCCTCTGTTAACCCAGGTCCAGGATGGTGTCACATGCCCACCTCAAGGATAGGGTGGTCAAATAGTCTGTTTGGAGGGTTGACCTCTGGAGTGGGGACTAAGGTAAGGGCTCTTTCCCCAGAGCTGGTCTCAATCCTGAATAAGATCTAGTAAGGCAAGAGTCACCAGCAGGAATGATAACTACTACTTGCCTCCCACTCACCAGGCAACAGACATTGTTCTAAGCACGTTACATGTGTTAACTTGTCTAATCTGCAAAACAACACTGTGAGAAAGTTAGTTTTATTATCCCCATTTTACTGATGCCAAAACTGAGGCACAGAAGAGCACAGCAACTTGCTCAAGGTCACACACCTCCTAAGTAGTGGAGCCAGGTTTCAAATGCATACTGTCAGATTCCAGAGGCCACACACCTGACCATTGTGCCACACTGCTCCTCGCCAACCTGCTGTGTCAGGCAATCTGGCCAGAGGAGGTCCGAGTCGGGCAGAGCCCAATTTAGAGAACAGACCACAAACAAGGCTGTTGAGTAGATCAGGGCCATGCATGGGGGGCACGTGTGACGTGGCTTGTCTTGATCCCGGGTGCTATCTGGTTGAAGAGCACCGGGCTGACTCTCCCTCCAATAACCAGCACCGTGTAGGTCAGCCTGCACCCAGGCAGATCTCAGCAGCACAGTAGGCCCTCAGGGAAGGTCCGTTGAGTGGATGGGCAGATGACAGTGGCACTTCCAGCAACTCCCCACCTAGACCCAGCTGCTCTTTTGTTGTTTTGTTTTCAGGAAAGAAAGCAAAAGAAAAATAATGGTCACTGCTTTCCTTAAACAGACTTTCTTCCTCTTCCCCTGGACA
Organism: Delphinapterus leucas; assembly: GCF_059928025.1. Classification (NCBI taxonomy): domain Eukaryota; kingdom Metazoa; phylum Chordata; class Mammalia; order Artiodactyla; family Monodontidae; genus Delphinapterus; species Delphinapterus leucas. The sequence continues at coordinate 89,385,655 of NC_143134.1, read as the reverse complement.
AGTGCCCGTGGGGAGGGTCAAGCCAGTTCAGCCCTGGTTCTCTTCAGGAAGAAGTCAGCTAAAGCAACAGCTCTTCACACAACACCCAGCACAGCTTCCTGCTTTCTCATCCTCTATTGCCCTGCCTGCCTGAGAGCAAAAAAGACATTAAGCAACAGTCCAGGTGGTCAGGGGTGGGAAGGCTTGGCCCAGGGGCTTGGGCAGCCCGGCAGGGATACACCACGGGGTGGCAGGGAGGACACTGGGGTGGGTGATCAGGCCCCGCTGGGCTGTCCTGGTCCTCACGCTGAGAGCGGGCTGGGGTGGGAGGGCTCGCCTGATTGACCGGGGCCTTGGGGTGTATGTCCTCTCTTGGATTCCTGGGATGGAAGCATCATGGTCAAGGTGGCTGGGTTTGGGGAGGGGCAGGGGTGGCAGAGGGTGCCCTGAGGGGCACTGAGCAGTGTCTCTTTCCCAGCTGGCCCAGCAGTGTTTCGGTGTCTTTCACAACAAGTAGTGTCAGCCCTGGATAATTATTCAAAAGGTGTTGCCAAAAGGAAGACCCTAGCTGTCACAAATAGCCATCTGTGCCAATATGGGGGTAGATTACAAAAGGTACCTGTGGTTTTATTATTATCTTTAAATCTCTTTTGTATAATGAGGCTGATGGAGTAAAAGATTCCCACAGAACTCAGCCTGGAGCCACGGAGCCCAGAGTAGGGCTCCCTGGCCTCCCTCCTCTGGTTCTGCAGCCCGAGTCAGCCGGCTCCTACCCCAAGGCTCCCAGGGTCTGGTCTTAAGGGCCCGGCCTCTTGGCTGCCTGGAGCTCGCCCAGCGACTGCGCAGCTTCTCCGTGGGCTGAGCACACCTCTGGCAGGGACTGGCCCTGCCTGTGTCCCCGCCCCCAGAGGAATCCCTTCTTTGACCTTTGTAATTATTCCTGTTCAATCTTCCTTCGTGTTTTTTCCTTCCCCTTTTCAAGGTGCTCAACTCCTGCGCTCCCTCCAGTGTATTAAGGATGTGAGTGAAATTGATGACTGGGGTGTCTCAGGTCTTTATGATGATGAATGACTTTCACTGCCAAAGCTTTTATTGTCTGTGATTTGGGAAGAAGGGGGAACTGATATATCAAGGCTGCCTGTCACACCATTTAATACAGTTATAAATCCTGACGTCACTAACTGGTGGTCAGGAGCTGGAGAATTCCACCGGCCGCCGCTTTGCTGAGCCTTTATGGATTTTTTTCCCTCTCGACTTTCTTTGCTTGACTGTCACAGTTGTGTTTTGGGAGGGGGGATGGGAACAGTGGATGGTGACTTTAAAAATCTCAGGGGCAATCTGGTCCAGGGGAGAAAGTGGGAGGCCTCCCCACTCTAAAGTAAGGGGAAATGGCAGGCCTTTGATTCTAAGGTGAGCAAAGAAATTGTTCAGTGAAACCAATTCCTAAAAGTATGCTAATAACTTCTTGCCTGTGCACCACCCTTTACAGTTTACGGATTGATTTTAACAGCTGTTATTTTTCAGATCTTCCTTCCATCCTTTGGGGGTGGGGGTGTGGCAGGGAGAGACTTGAGCCCCATTTTGCAGAAGAGGAAACTGAGGCTCGGCAAGGTGAAGCGACTTGGCCAAGGTTATGCCACACCAGGCAGATACAGAGGGCAACTCCCTGGGTGAAGCAACAGAGCATCACTGTTAGGGATGGTGGTGTCAGACAAGGCATGGTATCAGACAGCCCTGGGTTCCAATCCTAGACTCCACTGTCTAGCTGCTGGTCATGGGATGGTCACTTCAACTTTATAACCCTCAGTTTCCTCACCTGGAAATGAGAATAACACTCTTCTCATAAGCCTGTTATGAGGATTCAATGAGATAATGCATGGAAGAGTCTTAGCAAGGTTCTGCCCCCATCAAAAGTGCCCAATAAATGTTTTTAAAAGATGGAACTACCGTGAGAGCATGTGGTAGATGTCACAGGAGCAGAGGAGGGCCACCTATGCCTTCCTGAGCTTGTGTGGGGAGGTGGCCAAGGAAGGCTTCCTGCAGGAGGTGACATTGGAGTTGATTGGAATGAGTAGGAATTAGCCAGGCTGGGGAGGGCAGATGAGGAAGAACATAGCAGGCAAAGGGAACAAATGAGAGAGGCAGAAACAGCACCAGGTGGGTGAGGAAGAGCCAGCAGCCCCAGGAGTGGCGAGCTGTGCAGCTGAAGATGAGAAAATGTCAGACCACAGAGGCTCCCAAGGACCTGGGATCATAACCTCTGGATTCTGGGGAGCTTTGAGGGGTTTTAAGTAGGGAGTGGCATCTTCCAAGAACTCTCTCTGGGGACTTGACAGAGGGTGAATTTAGTGTGGATGAGACCAGCAAGAAGACTGAACTCATCGAAGATGGGTGTAAAAGTCCAGGAGAGAAAGGATGAGGACCTGCACCGAGGCAGTGGATATGAGTATGGAGGAAAAAATTTGAGGGGTAGAACTGGCGATAGTCAGATGTAGGGGATAGGTGAGACATGGAAGTCAAGGATGGCTCCCCTGGTTGGAGTTTAGGGGACTGGGTGGATAATGGAGCCACCAACTGAGACAAAGATGACAGGAAGAAGAGCTGGTTTGGATATTTTCTGGTGGCCCAGGGACGCCCAGGTGGAAACGTCCAGAAGGTGATGGAGGAAGGGTTAGGGCTGGCGCTACCAATTTGGAAGTCATGGGCATGGAGGAGATGGGTCACCTAGTGAAGATGCATAGATAGAAAGGCCTGAGAGCAGCAGAGCTCTAGGAAGAAACTGGAGAACAAGGATGGCTAGAGAGAAGAAGCCATGAAGTCTAGGAAGAGGTGATTGGTGAAGGACAAAGCAGACCATGAATGTGCTCCATCTGGGAGCCTAGAGCAGTCACAGCCCTGAGGTGGGAACAACAGAATTCTCTCTGGCTGCTTAAGTAGAACTTAAGACTCTCAAGAGGCCCACAGAACCAGGCTTGGAGGCTTCACAGCCAGGAACCACACCTGAACCACACCTGAAAACAGCACAGAACTGGTCTTGTGGAAATGTCACACCTTGGCCTGTGGACACAGAGCCCTCAGCTCACGTCGCTGTCACTGGACACCAGATGTCACCAGTAGAACCTCTATCCCACAGGCACCTACTTCTCTGCGTCACTTGCCTCTAGACTAACGACTCACACACGTGTGTCTACTTGATGGAGCCAGGATGGCGCCTGTGCTCCAGCTGCAAGGGAGGCTGGGAGGTCAATCTCTAGACTTCTGCTGTGAGGAGCCTAAACTCTTAAGGTGGAAAATTCCCAAAACAAAAGAAGGGGGCTTCCCTGGTGGCACAGTGGTTATGAATCCGCCTGCCAATGCAGGGGACATGGGTTCAAGCCCTGGTCCGGGAAGATGCCACATGCCACGGAGCAACTAACCCTGTGAGCCACAGCTACTGAGCTTGTGCTCTAGAGCCCGCGAGCCACAACTACTGAGCCCAAGTGCCACAACTACTGAAGCCCGCGCGCCTAGAGCCCGTGCTCTGCAACAAGAGAGCCACTGCAATGAGAAGCCCGCGCACCGCAACGAAGAGTAGCCCCCCATTGACCCAACTAGAGAAAAGCCCACACGCAGCAAGGAAGACCCAACACAGCCAAAAATAAAATAAATAAATTTAATAGAAAAAAAAAGACTGTGATAAAATGTATTAAAAATAACCCCCAAAAACAAAAGAAGGGTGTTCAATGGTGTGAGGTGGCCAAAGATGTTTGAAGAATTAGGGAGCGAGCAAAGAGATCCAAGCTAGCAGGACTGAGAAGCACCATGGCTTTGGCGGTTAGGAGGGTCTTGTTCTTTGAGTCATTTATTGACTACAGTCAACTCCTTCCATAGGATTTGAGGCATCGTTAAATTCAGATCCAAGGACGTCTGCACACAGGTCAGAAAGCACCCAAAGAGTGGGGGAAGTGACTGTACTGGTCACCAGGAAAGTGCTAGAGAGAAGCTGCAGTGGGCCCTGGAGCCTGGAGGTGGGGTTGGGCTGTTTCTCCAGGACCTGATGACTCTTGCTGAGTAACTGGACTAAAGAGTAAGGGAGAGGGAAGAAGCAAGGACCCAGTGGCCCAGTCCCAGCCCCAGGGAGTTCTGGGGGTGGCTAGAGGCACTTCCCTTTGCTAGAACTGAGCTTTGGCTGGCGGCTTTTCTCCAGTGGGGATGATGGAAAGTTATCACCCGTTGGTCTCAAAGAGAAAGCTTCCTGTTCTTAAGGACACAGACTCCCAGTACCTGACATAGGGCTTGGCCTAGAAGAAAGGCTTGGAAAGGTTTTCTGAATGAATGAATGAATGAATGAACCAGTAAGCATTTCTTTGGCCCCAGCTGAGCACCGCGCCGCCTCCACGGGAAAACAGATGAATGAGTGGGACACCGTCCCTGCCCTGGAAGGGTTCAGTCTTGTGTCTTCTACGGACAGCCATCCTGGGCAGCCTGATGAGCGCTGTGACGTGGAGCGTGCACAGGGGTTCTGAGAGGACTATGGGTGGGCAGGGCAGGGCGGGGCGGGGAATCTGAGAAGGTTTTCCACAGGAGGTGACGTGGATGGTGTTTGCCCAGAGCTGCCAAGGCAGAGCAGCAACATTGCTGAGGTTTGGAGGCGGCTGGGGGAAAGCAAGCCATTTGGGACTGGAGCCGGGGCTGGGGAGCTGGAGGCTCCGCTCCTCCAGCAGGAACGGAGGGCAGCGAGGAGTCTGGACTTGATGCTGGGGTGGTGGGGGTGAGGAGTGCAGGGTCCGTCTGCAGAGGGGCTGGGGTCCTGGAGGAGGCTGGAGCTGGGCAGGGAGACAGTTGAGGGGTGGGTGGTGACAGGCGTCTGCACTGGGGCCTGAGCTGGCCGTGGATGCGCAGGGGCTGTGACTTGGTGATAACTCCCCCAACGCCCACCCAGGGGCACCAGTGGGAGAGGCTGGGCCGTGGGTGCCAGGGTGTCCAGGACGGGACTTCTTGCTCAGGGACGCCCTCATTATCCCACTCAAGGCAGTGGAGACACGCAGGCCGCCTCCTGCTGGTGTGTGGAGCGCGGGTAAACCACATGAGATCCCATCTCGCTCCTAATGTGCACCAGAGGACAAAATTAGATTGAGAAGTAAATGGAGCCGAAAATTTCTAAAGCATTTCCCGTCAAGAAGCTGTTTGATTGCGTGTTTTAATTCTCCCAGCCCTCCTGCACGGTGAGGTTCATTTTGGTGGGGACGGCCGAAGCAGAAGGAGCTCATGATGGGAGGGGAACCTGGGCCCTGGGGCCTGGGCAGAAGGGGATGGGAGAGGCCTTCGACCACGTGCTGGCCACGAGTCCAGGCTCCACGATGACCTGGTTCAGACCTCAAATAAACCTGTGAAATGGGTATTATATCCCATTTTGTAGACAAGGAAACTGAGTGGCAGAAATGAGGGAACGTGCTGAGACCACATAAATAGTGCTTGGTTGCAGGGGGTAGCAAACACCGGCCCTCCGGACTTTAAAACTCAAGCTGGTGCCACATTGGGTTGTATGTTTGAATGTTTCCATTTTTTCACCAGAACGGGCTCTGGCTTCTTCCTCCCTGTCATTCTCATTTCCTCCATCTCTCCTTCCTCCATTTCCAAAGCCCAGGAACCCTGGGAGGCAGGGCAAAGGGTATATCCCCATTCTGTGGATTTGGAAAGCGAGGCTCACGGAAGTGCAGTCATTTGTTGGTAGCACAGAGGGAAGAAGCCAGTGGCACATTCTGGGAAGTCTGGTTCTTGTGTGTGTTCCCCTACCTGGTCCTGTCCGGCAGGTTCAATAAATACAAAGATGTGACAAAAATCACGCACATGCACACGCACACACGCGCATACACACAAATCGCACAGCAGGTTTAGATACAAATGGGCGGGAGCCTGGCTTGTTCACCAGTGCCCACACCTGTTTGGATCGGGGGCCGTGGGAGCCGGAGGGCCTGGGCCTACTGTGTGAGGCACTCTGGGAAAGGCCTTGCCCTCAAAGGGGCTTCTTCATTCACCTACAGTATATAGGCAATTAGTGATTTTCCAACAATTAAGTTTTTTGTTTCTGTTTTGTTTTGTTTTAGTTTTTGTCAAGAAAACTTTTGTTCAGATGAAATCTTCCTCTGAAGCCTTTATGTAAACAGTCAGAATTGAGGTTCAGTGGCTGAGAGGGTGGCCATCCCAGAGGCCCCCCGAGGTGCCCCAGGAAGCCCCAGGGAACACAGCTGGAACCCCTGCCTGGTCGACCTTTCGTGTCCTTTGGGCTCTGGTGCTCTCCAGTTCCAAAGTGGCTTTCAAGACAGTATGAAGGCTACTCACACAGCGTGTGTGTTCTCTTCTCAGCCTTGCTCTCGGTTGCACATCTGGGACCTGGTCCTCCTACCTTACACCCCAGATGCCCACCCACCTCACCCCAACTTCTGCCTGTGCCTGAGGAGACTCAGACCAGTCCCAAGCACGCTGCCCCTCGAGGCTCATTCACTGGCATGACGGGACCCACCAGTACTGCCCACCGGCCCTGACTCAGCCTGAGCCCTGCTCCCGATCCCCCTGGAGGAACCTTACCCACTGAGACCCAGTTCCAGTCCTGCCGCCTCCAGGAAGCCTGCAGTCCGATTACAGGAACTGAATCTCAGGGCTGCTCTTTGCTGCATGTGGCATCTTTGCTACTCTGAGCCTCTCTGAGCCTCGGTTTCCCCAGCTGTGGTCACTGAGATGGTGAATAACTGGCAAATTGAACCCAGGCTCGATGGACTCGTGCACTTGTCCCCACGTGATGCCCCCGCTCAGTAGGGCCCGTTCCGTGTGGCACGAAGCACTCTCACTTCTGTGATGCCATTTGGGTCTCCTAATGGCCCAGGAGAGGGGCAGGGCACGGGCAATCCCAGAACTGGCAATGGCTTGCAAAGAAGAGCCCAAGCTACGCCAGGCTTCTCAGAAGCCCCGGCACCTGGCTCGGCCTCTCTGGGAGGGGAGGGCTGGGGAGGGCTGGGCCGGCGCGTCAGCCTGCAGTGCAGGCCAGCAGCACAATTTAAGCATGTTGTCTGCAGCACGTTAACTTGCCGTGTGCCCTGGGGGGTGCCTCTGCGGGGTGGGCTTGGTTTTCCTCGGCAAGCAGCACACCTGCCCGGCCTGCGTCGCGCGTGGGCCCCCTCGGTGGCTGTTTCCAATCTTGCTGTGTGGTTTGGGGAAACAATTGGAGGGAGAGGGTGTCATCTGGTTCGGCTCTGTTGGTTCTGGGCCCATATCTCGTGACATCCACCAGCCTGTTACCCTCTAGACCAGAAGTGGATGGGCCAAGGCACTGGTTTAGGATTTGTGACAGGCCTTGGTCCCTTTTCAAGAGATCAGAAGCCTATCTGAGGCTTTTCTGACTTCGACATGTACCTATTGACTATTTCTTAAAATAAATGGGCTGTCAGCCCGACGTGGAAGGAGGCTGAGAACCTGATAATACACATTCCTCAGGTCTCTACCATTGTCTGATCTCCTCCCAGGTGGGTGGCCTGGGATCAGGACTCTGGGTTCACAGATGAGAATGTTCAGAGAGGGGAGGATCTGCCTGAAGGCCCAGTAGGACGTGGAGGGTGTTCCGACTCCCAGTCCAGGGCTTTTACACTCGGTCCTCAAGCCCTGACCCCACCCTTTAGCTGGAAAGGTCCAGTAGGTGCTTCCCACCATGCTTGACTTCATTTCAAACCCACCCTAGATTTGGAGCTTGGTGGTTAAGAGCACAGGTTTCTAATCCTGCCCCACAGCCCTGCCTGGCCCATTTTCTGCTGGTGCAACCTCAGGCAGGTTACTTAACCCCTCTCAGCTTCAGTGGCCTCCTCTAAATACTGGAGGGAATAACAAGCGTAGCTGGGAGCACTTACATGGGCCAGGCACATTTCTAAGGGCCTCACCTGTAGTAACTCTTTCATCCTTTTTTTTTTTTTTTTTTTTTTTTACTACTTTTGGCTGCATTGGGTCTTCGTTGCTGCGCGTGGGCTTTCTCTAGCTGTGGTGGGCAGGGGCTGCTCTTCGTTGCGGTGCACGGGCTTCTCATTGCAGTGGCTTCTCCTGTTGTGGAACATGGGCTCTAAGCGTGAGGGCTTCAGTAGTTGTGGCGCACGGGCTCAGTAGTTGTGGCTCGCCGGCTCTAGAGTGCAGGCTCAGTAGTTGTGGTGCATGGGCTTAGTTGCTCCATGGCATGTGGGATCTTCCTGGACCAGGGCTCGAACCCGTGTCCGCTGCATTGGAAGGCAGATTCTTAACCACTGCGCCACCAGGGAAGCCCCCTCTTTCATCCTTTTAAACACTCTAAGGAGGTGGTGTTATTATTAGCCCCATTTTATAGATGAGGAAACGGAGGTGAAATCTTGCCCAAGATTACAAAACAACTAGTCAGGAGCAGAGCTGGGATTTGATGAATCCAGTAGTCTGCTCCCAGAGCCGGTGCACTTAACCGCTAGGCTCACCCTCTCAGTATCAGCAACAGCAATAATAATAACTTCTACCTTGTAGGATTGTTTTGATGATTAAATGAGACAAGGCGCATAAAGCACGTAGAAGAGTACCTGGCAAATAGAGCTCAGCAGAGCTCCAGCCATCGTACGTGAATTCAACTGCACGGCGGGGACACCCAGCGGTGGGTGGGTGAGCTTTCTGAGACTTTCCACCTTCGTGTAGAGTATGGCTTCCTTCTTCACTTACTGTCTTTCACATTTCGTTCTTCAGATGATTTATGGGGCACAAAGGAAGACAGGCGGCCCAAAAGGGCAGTGCGCTTGCGTAGGGAGTGGGCAGTGAGGGGCTCAAGCCAGGCACTCGCCTCACGCACAATCACCCCACCAGGGAGGAACTGTTGCGGAGCCTTCCTGCTTCCTTACACATGTGAGGAAAGGGAGGCTGGATCACTTGCCCAAGGTCACACGGCGGGTAGGAGTCAGGACTGGGATTTGGGCTCCGGGTGGGCTCGTTTAGCTAACGGTGTGGTCTTTGCTGGGTTGGCAGGGGGGAGCCATTGCAGGTTCTGACAATGGCTTGAGGAGAGCAGAGCCATACTTTCAAACACTGATCTGGCTGTGCTTTTGGGTGAGCTATGGAGCTATGGTGGCACTGTTGAGTGTTTGCTCTGTGCTGGGTGCTTTACATGCATTTGTTAACTTAATCCACGCAGCAACACGATGAGGCAGATCTTCATGTACAGATGAGAAAACGGACACAGAGAGGCTAAGCAACTTGCTCAAGATCACACAGCCAATGAGGGTGGACCCAGGATCTGAGTTGAGACTGCCAGGCTGTGGCCTTTGTCCCTATCTACCATGCCACACTGTGCCCTTTTACAAAGATTTAAAGTCCCCCAATCTGGAAGGTCACCTCAGGGGAACTCGTTGCTTTCTGTGTATTCACTTATTCGTTCCACTTTCCATTTAGTAATCGTCTAGTTTATGTATAAACCAATTCTTGGGAAGGAAGAGACTCCCAACCATTAGATTGGGGAAGTGTGTTCTGCATTAGCAGCCTGGGGTGGGTAAACGTGATGAGAATGTTGTCAGCCCTGAGTCAGGGTGGCGGGGGGACTGGGACACCTCCAAGTTTCAGTCCAGCCATGGGACTCCATGGTTCCGAGACATTGGGAGGCAAGAATACATTTTCAATATCCTCCAGCCAGCTTGGGTGGGTGCATACCATAACCAGGAGTGCAGGTGAGGAGGGTTTCCATCCACAGGCGTATCTCCTGGTGGTCTTTTCCATTGCCATGCACCGTACAAGGGTTCTCCAAGGACCCATCCTGGACTGAGATGGACAATTGGGCTTTTCTCCATCTGCTTTTTTTTTTTTTTTTTTTTTTTTGCGGTACGCTGGCCTCTCACTCTTGTGGCCTCTCCCATTGCGGAGCACAGGCTCCAGACGCGCAGGCTCAGCGGCCATGGCTCACGGGCCCAGCCGCTCCGCGGCATGTGGGATCCTCCCGGACCGGGGCACGAACCCGTGTCCCCTGCATCGGCAGGCGGACTCTCAACCACTGCGCCACCAGGGAAGCCCATCCATCTGCTACTTATGATTATATAGGTCCCAAGCCAACTTTCAAAACACTGGTTTGTCATATCAGTTTCTCAGATAAGAGATGCACATAATCATGCTGGAGAGACAGAAGTTCACCCTCCTCCAGTGACAGCACCCAGGTTCCTGTCCGTGAACCAGCATCCCCAAACCTCGACCGCTGCAGTGGCGAAGGCTCTGGAGGTCTGTAAGCAGGCAGCTTGCCCTCCACCAAGCACCCCAGACTGTTGAGGTTTGGGCTTCTTATGTCGGATTATATTGTTTTCCCATCTCCATCCTTGCTGCTCACCTGTCACTTCTCCTAACATCAGTTTGCCTGGCTCTATAAGTCTCTCTCCCTCTTCTTATTTTGCTGTTTTCAATCTGCTGGCAGCTGGGAAACCAAGCCACTGAGCTCGTTGGAACTGTGAGCAGATGAGGACCCGGCCTGCCAGAGCTGGTGCTCAGCGGGGCTCTAGGGACAGGCTTTGTGCCCACCTTTTGGCTACTCACAGCCAGATTGTCAGGACTGAGGTTCCCTGATGGCATATTTTGGATGGGCGGGACATCACTGCATTTTCTGTCCGTGCAGGGCTGGTTGCTGGCATGGGGGAGGCCTGGTGGGACCATAAGCTGTGGATCTGTGACTTGGCCAAGATGCTTCTGGCATCGTGATGCTGTCCTTGAAAGCAAGGAGTTCCCACCATGACAGCTCTGGCCCAGGAGCTGCTGAGGTGGGAGCAGTGGGGAGGGGGGGGAGTGTGCCCTTTGTGCATCCTAGATTCATTATTACCTCCCCTTCAAGACTGTCAGTGAGCCCCTTGGGGCACAGACAGTGTCTGATTCTTAAGAAAAAGTTAATTTTAAATCAGAAAGTTAATTTTGAATAAAAAGTAATACATGCATGTGGTTAAATATTTAAACCATACAGAAAAATATAAAATGAAAAATAGTTCTCCTTTCCCCAACCTCAGCCCTCCCATCCGTAATCGCTCACCCCAAAGTTAACCGTGTCTTGTGTATACTTTCAGTAACATGTTTATGCATCTATCAGCAGATAGACTTATCCACTTTTTACTGGCACAAATAAAATCACACTGTGCACAGTGCTCTTCTGCACTTTGCTTTATTCACTCAATAATGTATATTGGAGCTCTTTCCACAGTCCGCACACTCAAATCTGCCTCATTGTTTTTCAGAAGTGTGCAGTATTCCATCACAGGGAAGTATCATAATTTATTTAATCCAGCCATTATGATAGACACCTGGATTGTCGCCCTCCCTCCCCACCTTCCCTCCTTCCTTCCCATTAAATGTAAATCTTGGTGTACTTTTCTGTGTGTTTCCGTAGGTAAAGTCCTAGAAGTAGAATTGCAGGTCAAAAGGAGGTGTGTTTTGTTTTTTGCAATTCACCTATTGAAGAAGAATCATGAGGGGAGGGCGGTGGTAAAGGTATGGACTCTGGCATCAGTTGGCCTCAGTTTGCCTCCAAGTGCCACCATCTTATCTGCAAATTAGGGATTATAAAGGTTTATATCTCCCAGGGTGGCTGTGACACTTAAATGAGATCATACATACAAGCACTTCGAATGATGCCTGGTGCATGGTAAGAGCCGAATAAACAATCATTGTTATTGTGGTGGATATTATTATTATTATTACTGTTATTATCATCTCCAGGTCCTCTGGTGCTAGAACTCAGTAGGGATCAGATAATGCATGAATGAATGAGTGAACAAATGAATGAGTGAAGACCTGAGCTAGCCCACAGTGGCCCTTGCTGTCCTCTTGCTGTAAAGACTGGCTTCTGCCTCTCCCTGGAGCAGCACCTGTCCTGGCAGGGATGCCCGGAACCATGAGCGTGGCAGAGCCACTTTGCAGTCTTATTCACTAGAACCCTGCCTTTGTTGGTTTATTACGTTGGATCAACAGTTGCTAGTTGAGGCAGATCATGTCATAAGTGTACATGGAAATATTGACTGAGCCCCAGTATCTGCTCTAAAATGCCAGGCAGATGAAATTCAAACATTTTCTTGAAATTGAAACACAGTTGTTGGAGTCCGGAAGTTCCCAGTGATTCCCGGGGAGTAGATGAGGTCGGTTGGAATGAAGGAATGGGGAGGCTTGAGGCTGCAAAGTAAACAGAGCCCTGAGGAATTCTCAGAGTTGTCTTCCCTGCTGGACACATCCAGATTAGATCTTTAGCCAGGGCAATTAGAGGAGGGCTAGTCAGAATTAGTTGAAAGTGGGGATTAAGTAATTTGGGGGAAGGAAATTGAGGGTTATTCTTTCTAAGTAAATAACACCGCCTAAACTAATGGCTGATAAACCTGTCATTAGGAGCCGGGGCCAGGTCTGCTTTAATGACTGGATAGGCCCCTTTGCAATTAGCACGTCCATTGTGTGCAGGCAATTGGGCTACTCCCTCGTTGCCAGCCTTTCCCCTCTAGGTGAAACACTCCCCCTGCACTCCCCAGCTCACACACCCTTTGCTTGTGGCAGTTCTGAACAAAGGGAGACTCCGGAGCAGCCCCTGTTCAAACTGTCACACATTTCAAACGCCAGCTGGAAAGAATGAGCCTGGTGGCATACGCGCTTCGTGTACACACACGCCGGGGGTTTGTGCAGCAGGATTAATCCCCTTCCCACATCCTGGGTGTTGGGTTGTTTGTCTCTCCCTCTCCTACGGTGGCAATTGTTTACTGTCACCTGCTTTGGTGTTGGTTGAAAATCTTCAGCTCATCTCACTCACGGTTTGTTGGCTTTTTCCTATAACGAGTGTCAATGTATAATTTTTTAAAAATTAAGAACATAGCTCATGTACAAATATAGAATGAACACATGAAGATTTTACTCAGCTCGTATTAATGAGCGAACCTATAAAGAGATAAAAGTGGTTCCAAGAGGGCTTCCCTGGTGGCGCAGTGGTTGAGAGTCCGCCTGCCGGTGTAGGGGACACAGGTTCATGCCCCGGTCCGGGAAGATCCCACATGCTGCAGAGCGGCTGGGACCGTGAGCCATGGCTGCTGAGCCTGAGCGTCCGGAGCCTGAGCTCCGCAACGGGAGAAGCCACAACAGTAAGAGGCCCACGTACCGCAAAAAAAAAAAAAAAAAGTGGTTCCAAGAACATTTGAGGAACAGGGTTTATATTGTCCATGGAGAAAGGCATTTTTTTAAAATGTTGGAATAAAATTGCTAGATTAGATACAAAATTGGTTAATGCCCTACAGGGCAATAAACCCAAACCTTTGGGGTTATCTTTTCTACTTGATAGAAATCGACACATTAATGTGTAACTTCCCTATTTCTAGGTTCTAGTCAAACAGTAAAGAATCATCAAACACAGGTATATTCTCTTAGAAGTATGATCCTTGGGTGTGCCTGTTAAATAGTGCCCCGTGACATTGAAAGGCTATGCTTCCCACCTTTATGACCTTTTCTTTTTAAGTTTTCATAATGTTTCTTAACATGCAAAAGGCTTTCTCATGGTTCTGTGACTCTGAGGAAGTGTTTTCTGAGAAAATGTTGTAGAAGTAGAAGTGTCTGCAGTTCTGGTTAAATTATTGAACCAAGATAGAATCAGAAGTGTTGGCTTCGGAGCCCTCACTGAGTTCCTGCGCGATTCCAAGCTGTCCTTCAGGGTGAGCTGAGCGGTTTGGTGGCTGGATGCCGGGGCTCTGGAAGAGCAGCCTTGACAGGCCATCCAGACAGACGGTAGGGCAGGGACAGGGCAGGGGGCTGAGGGGAGGTTGCCAGGAAACAGAGTGAAGGGAAGAGCAGTCTGACCTGGCAGGTCGGGCCAGGGAGGAGAGGGCACCGAGGCAATGGAGAGTCAGGAGGGGCTTGGGGACTGACTGGGCCTGAGGGAGAACGGGTGTCTTGGAAGCTGGCGTGGCTGGGAGGCTGGGGCTGTCCCCGCCGCCCCCAGAAACAAGGAAGACGGCAGGAGGTTAGGATGGCCCCAGGGAGCTGGCTGTGGTTGTGCCCCAGTTTCTCAGCAGTCACCTCCTGCAGTGCTTTTCCTCCATCCCCTGGCCTGTTCTGCCCTGCACGGTGGTTACTCTTTCGTAGTTACCTGGACACCCAGGCAGGGCTCATGTCCTTAAAAGGCCTGGCAGCTGGTGAAGCTGGTGGGGGTGATGGTGTGGGGAGGTTCAGACAGGATTCGAGAGCTTTGAGGATAGGAAGGGCTGAGAATTGGCCGTCTGAGGGCTAAACATGGGCTTCAGATAAGTTTTCTTTGGCCCTCAGTGTACATATTAGAAACTGGATTTGAGTCAACATTCATGTAGACAGGCGATTCCCAAATGAAATGAAACCAGCTTCTTCTGAAAACTAGCCACAGCCGAGTAGGAGCTGCTTTCCGGGCCAGGTGCCTGGTCGCCCTTGTGGACATTTGGTGAGGGGGCCATGGCAATAAAGTGCAGGTCGACAGCCCCCATCTCCTGCCATAAGTTCCTTTCCTGAAGACAGAAACAAGACTGATGCTTACCCTCCTTTCACTAGGATTTAATCCAGGAGCCCCAGGGTACCTGATGCTTTAGGCAGGAGTGCTGAGGCTAGTTGGGCAGGAACTTCCATCTCTACAGCAGCTGGCCCGGCCTCCACTTCCAACAACACAGGGGTAAAATGGGGCCTCTGACCTATAGAATGTTGGAGCAGAAAAATCCCTCAGAGGCCATGTGTTCCCACTGCTTGAGTGTTCTGTTGGGAAAACTAAGGCCCAGAGAGGTGGTAGAACTTACCTGAGGTCACACAGCAAGTCACCATTGCCCCGGCCTGGGGTGTGCAGGCTTCCTGGGCATTAAGAGTCCCCAGTGGATATGATCGCCAGTTTGGAAGGGACTTAGCCTTCCCCAGCCAGCTCTGCCATATTCCCTTAGAGCTTGGGCTTTGTGGGTGGAGACTCCCCTCCTCTGGGCAGAACCTCCAACCCAGGGATGTCAAGGCTGGCAGACCCTCTCTGGCCATTGAACCACCCAGCATCCTGCTCCCATCTTGTTCACAATAATTCATGCCTTCTCAGTGGCTTGCTTTCTTCTTTCTCTCGCTCACACACACAGTCAGGCAGATAGAGGGGGAGTTTGGTTGGTGCCCTGCGGTATTCAAAATGAAGGGTTTGCACACTGTCAGGGTAATGAATTCTGTAAGGGTTTGAAGTGAGGGGATGGGAGGATCTCCATGTCATGTGTCTGGGAGTGACAACCCCCAGTGGTTAATTACTGCCACACGATGAGAATGGAGCTGGTAGCAAAATGAGATAAGTTCATTATGAGCTAAATTTGAAGTTAATTGGATTCAGATTTCCCCCCGTTAGTGTACATAGGGAGAGCCTACCTAGAAATGGCCTGTATGAAAAAGAAAAAGTTGCATCCAAACAAAAAAACAGATAAATCAGGGCTAGTTATCTTGTGGAGTTCATGATGAAGGGCTGTCTGAGATGTTGATGAGGTGGGAACCAAAGTTTCTTTCAGACGGGAGAACCAATGTCTTTTGATTAACTTCACCTTGGCAGACGTTTTCTGAGCACCTACTGTGTGCCCGGCCAGTGCAGGGAAGGGAGGGATGTGAGCAGCTCTTGCTGTCTGGGGACCTCCAGTTTACGGGCAGGAAAAGGACAAGTGCCCAGTGCACTGGGGGAGTGTGAGGAATCTGGTGCCAGAATGCCTAAGTTTGGATATGGCTCCATTTCTTACTAGCTGTGAGACCTTGGGCAGGTACCTAACCTCTTTGTGTTTTAGTTCCACATCTGTAAAATGGGGATAATAGTAGGACTTACCTAACAGAGCTTCTGAGGATTAAATGGGTTAATATCTACAAAACACAGTGAACAGTGTTTGGAATGCTGCCTGGTGTTAGAACAGTGCCTGGCATATAGTAAGTGCTGCAAAAAAGTTAACGATCATGATTATCAGCTGTACGACCTTGGGCACATCAACTGCTTGAGGCCTTCATTTCCTCCTCTGTAGAGTGGGGAAAATAATAACACCCACATTCTGGGGTTGTTGTGAGTGTTGACTGAGATAAGGCATGTGAAGTACTGGCCCAGGGCCTGGCTCATAGGAACCTCTAAGGAAGTTGTTGCTCTGTTGGTTGACTAGTCACCAGAGTGGCCCAGATTCAAGGCAAGGGGACATAGACCCCTTCCCTCTACGAGAAGGCTAGCAAAGAAGACATGTTTTGCGGACATGTTTTAATACTGTCACAGCAAGCACCGCATTGTTTTGCTCCCAATAAATACGCTCTGTTTCCGATTACAAAAGGAAGACTGAAGCTCAGATGATTGTATTACTTTCCAAAAGTCACACAGCTGGGAAGTGGTGGTGCTAAGCTTGCACCCAGACCTGTGTGATTCCAAATTCCACACCCCCTGCCCGTCCCAGGAGTCCAGATTTGGCTCTGGAGGCAACTGGGGGCCTGTATGAAAGTTGAGCAGGTGAAGGTGGCTTCCTGCCCCCTGGAGCCTGACACCCTCTGCGCTGGCTTGAGCGTCTCCTCCCTCGGGATGGGTCTGGCCTCCAGAGGCCACTTCCTCCACCAGTGTCAGCTGTGGCTAAGCCAGCCCTGCGCCCTCTCCCCTTCACTCGTTTGTATTTTGAGCATTCCAAACTCACGCACCTCCAGGGCCAAGAGTCTACTTTTGTCCCTTCCCTACCATCGTCCCTCTGTGGTTTTCCAAAGTTAGTCATTTGGAACCTGAACTTGAGGTTCCCTAAGGGTTCTGACCTGGGATTGTGTGGAGGACAGCAACCTGCTGCAAAGGCGCGGGGCAACCAGGGTTCAGTTCCTGGCTTCCATCACCCGTGCCAGGCGCAGCCCTCCGGCTCCTCGATCTTCTGCACAGCTGCATGGCACCCCAGTGTGTGTGCGCACCACAGTTTATTCACCCGGTTCTCTAGACTTGGGCCTTTAGATCGTTTCCAGTACTTTGTAGTTACAGATAGTGCTGCAGTGACTAACCCGTGTGTATGCATTTGTGTATTGCTGAAGGCATATGCATGTTCAGGGTAAATCCCTAGAAGTGAGATTGCCTGTTGAAAGGGTAAACACTTGTGCAGTTTTGTTAAGTGTTGCCAAATCCCCCTCCACATGGGGTTGTACAATTTTGCATTTAATTTGCATTTCTAGTATTATGAGTAAACTGAACGTCTTTTCAATTTGTTTGTCATTTTACATATATATATATATATATATATATATGTATGTATATTTTTTGGTGAGTTTTATGTTCACGAATTTTGCCCATTTTTCTACGGGACTTTTGTTCTTTTCCCTTTGATTCTTATGTGCTCTTGATATATCAGGATAGTAGCCGTTTATCTACAGTATATGCTGCAAATAATTTCTTCCAGTCTGCCATTTATCATTTGACCTTGCTTATTTTGTTTTCACCAGGCAAGAGGTTTTTGGTCTGTTTTATTAAGTAATCCAATTTATCCATTTTTCTTTTATTGAATATTTTTTCCTTAAAGATAATTTTATTTGGTTTCAGAAACAGTTTAATATTATGTCCTTCCTACATTTTTGGTGTCAAATGACTTTTTCTTTTTCAAGATTATGGTGATGATAGATGGCAAGAATAAAAAATAACAGTGCTATTGAGATATACTTCACTACCATACAGTACACCCATATGAGGTGTACAATTCAATGATTTTTAGTGCACTCACAAAGTCATGCAACCATCACCATGACCAATTTTAGAACATTGCACCCCCCCCAAAAAAAAAAGACCTCATATCCATCAGCAGTTCCTCCCTTCCCCCTATTTCCCACCCCCAGACTAAGGCAACCACTAATCTACTTTTTGTCTCCATAGATTTGCCTATTCTGGACATTTTATATTAATAGAATCATACAATATGTAGTCTTTTGTGGCTGGCTTCTTTCCCTTGGCATAATGATTTCAAGTTCATCCATGTTGTAGCATGTATCAGTACCTCATTCCT
Source organism: Delphinapterus leucas (assembly GCF_059928025.1). Taxonomy (NCBI): domain Eukaryota; kingdom Metazoa; phylum Chordata; class Mammalia; order Artiodactyla; family Monodontidae; genus Delphinapterus; species Delphinapterus leucas. The sequence goes on along the minus strand of NC_143134.1, from coordinate 89,367,698 downwards.
TTTTATTGCCAAATACTCCATTGTATGGATACACCATATTTTCTTTATCCATTCATCAGTTAATGGATATTCGAATAGTTTCCACTTTTTGGCTACTATGAATAATGCTGCTTTAAGCATACGTGTACATGTTTTGTGTGGACATATGTTTTTGTTTCTCTTGGAGTGAATTACTGGGTCACATGGTAACTCTATGTTTAACTTTTTGAGGAACTTCCAGACTTTTCTGAAGTGGCTGCACCATTTTATATTCCCACCAGCAGTGTATAAGGGTTCCAATTTTCCACATCTTTCCCAATGCTGTCAAAATCTGTCTTTTTGATTATAGCCATTCTAATGGGTACAAAGTGGTGTTTCATTGTGGTTTTGATTTGCATTTCCCTGATAGCGAATTGGCCATTTTTGTATATCTTCTTTAGATGAATGTGTATTCAGATCCTTTGCCCGTTTTTACGCTGAGTTGTTTGTCTTTTTATTATCGAGCTGTAAGTGTTCTTTAATCTTAGCCAATGCCTTTTCCACAGCTTTGATATAATCTTATGGTTTTCCTCTTTTGATATATTAATATGAATTCCCAATGAATGCTTTAATATTGAAGCGCCCTGGCATACCTGGCATAAACCTTATTTGGTCATGTTGTACTATTCTCTCTATATGTTGCTTCGTCAGTGAGATAGTAGGGGTTTTTTGCATGCGTATTAATAAATTGTGAGACTAGGCATTAATTTTCATTTCTGTGCACCTTTGTTCAATGTTTAAATCAGGATCATTTTGCTAGGTTGGCAAAATGAAGATTTTCTTAGTTTTATGTATCCCGGATCAGCTTAATAATAGAAGTATGTGTTCCTTGAAGGTTTAAAAGAACTTGCCAAAAACAAAACCAAACTTGCCCAAGAAGCTAAATGGGTGAGGCACCTTATTTTAAAAAATAATTTTAAACAACTTTTTCTATTTTTTCTAAGACGATTGGGCTGTTCATATTTTCTCCCTCTTCTTGAGTTAGTTTTGCTAATTCATGTTTTCCTAGACTGTTGTCCCTTTTGACGAGATTTCCACATTTAATAGCTAGAGCGTCCACGCATTTTCTTATGTTTTTAAAATATCATCTCTTCCATATCTCTGGTTGTATCTTCTCCTCATTCCTTATCTTGATATTTGTGTCTTCTTTTTTGAATCTTGCCCTAGGTTTGTCTATCTTATTGGTCTTTTCAAAGAACAACTCTTGGAAAAAAAAAAAAAAAAAAAAAAAAAAAGAAGAACAACTCTTGGTTGTATTTATTATTTATTATTGTGTATATTTATTATTGTGTCTGCTTTTCTGGTTCCTAATTCATTATTTTCTGCTTTTCTTCATCGATTCCTTCCTCCTCCTTTCCTTAGGTTCATTTTATTGCTTTTTTAATCTAGCTTCCTGAGTTGAGTGCTTTGGTGAGGCACTGCATTTCTGCTTTTGGGATCAGGGTTTTAAAGCATATATAACAGTGGCGGAAACCGTTGAGGTTCAGATGTGACCAAAAGGACAGCCCCTGTTGAAGAAAGAACCAAATCCCAGGAGACAGGAGAGCTGGATTCCAGTCCCAGCCTTGCCTCAAATCAGTAGAGTGTCGTGGGCAAGTCCCTTCCCTTCTCAGGAGCCTCTTATCCATCTCAGGCAGACAGGTGGGATGTGGACCTCGTGGGGCTTGGCCCCAGGAGCCCCCTGCACCAGGCAGTCTCCTATCAGGATAATGCCTGCATCTTTCAGGAGGCAGATCTGGCCTCCTGCTGGTGTGGTCCAGGCTCCCACCTCAACACATATATCACAAAAACTGTGTAGTTGAATTTCCTTCTGCACGAGGGAGCCAGTAAGCCATGGTGACACTGTGGCCTGAAGGCAGGGCTCAGCCTGCTGTCCCAGGTGAGAGTCGGGTGGACAGAAGCACAGCCAGGTACCTGTGCAAGGCAGTGGAGTGGATTGGCTAAACACATGGTCTTTGCCACTGGATTGCTTGGGTTCAGACCCTGGCCCTTACTGTGCAACATTGGACAAATTACTTGACCTTTCTCCATCTCATTATCCTATAAAGTGGGGAAAGTATCGGTACCTTACCTCATGGGGTTGTTGAGGGTTAAATGAGTTAATGATTTAAAAGACTGAGAACAGAGCCTGGTGTTTACAATGTCTATGTAAGCGTTAGTGGTTTGTTGTTGTCATCAGGGTGTTTGTGGTTTGAGTCTGGGGCCAGGGCCGAGTGGGTGCTGCACGGGTTGGTAGGGAAGCCGACCCATTAGAACAGCCCCAGCCTGCGCTCTCTCTACACGTTTCACAGTCTGGCCGCTGGCACCACGATCTTGCACCGAGTATTCTGACACTTGTGCTCACTCTACTTCCTGAGACATCTTTTCAGTGGCCCTTGGGTCACCAAATCTCTGTGGCAAGTGTGGAGAAGACTGTGTTGGGCCTGGGTGCTCCCCCAACCCCCAACAGGATGCCGCTTAAGATAGAGGTGGCTCCTGGGCTGACGTTAGGAAATATGGGCCAGTTGCTCCCCTCTCCCTGCCGTGGGTCTCAGGTTTTTCGTCTGCAAAATGGCACAGGGGTTGGTCAAGAAGAGCTCTGCGAGCCCTTGACCCCAGATGGAGGGGAGTATTATGGCCTCCAGAGAGTTCCTGCTTCTCTAGCAGGGCCACGCCTTTCATTCACTTAAACGTTTGTAGGCCTCTGCCATTCCAGCCTTGGGGTACAAAGACTTGATCCTGGAGCTTAGACTCTGTGCAGAAGGGAGCTGCCGTGGAGGGCTGTGGTTGCTGGGTCAGAAGAGGGAGGGGATGCGGGGGGGGCGGGGCGGGGGAAAGCCCCTTGAAATCACCATGTAAGTGTGGTCAGTTCTGTCAACCCCACTCTTCTGTCTGATCTCAGCTCTCATGGGGAGTCACGTGCAGTTCGGGGGGCAATCAGGACTCCAGGAGGTAAACCTTGGGGCACCTGCTGTGCTGCAGCAATGCCGCATGTGAAGAGACACGAGCCATGCTTGTCACGAGCCAGATGCCCAGTCCAAAGCCAGGGAGGTGCTGAGCAGAGGGCGGGGGCAGGGGGCCTGCTGTCGAGCAGCTGCCTTGTGCTCTGTAAGGGTCTGGAAGACAATCAGAACCTGTGAAATGAGGCAGCCTCTGGGCGCTGGCTGGACAGTCTTTGAGTGACTGGCACTAGAAGGGCTGTTCTTTCATATGGGGGACCATTTATAGGCTCATAAATGGTCGCTGCCTTGGATTCTCTGGGGGGCATTGGTCAGAGATGGTCCCTCCTCTTTGGCCACCTGCTAGCGGTGCTGGAGCTCAAAGTCGTGTACTTGTGTCCTGCTGGCAGCACCCCACTGGGCCCTAGGGGAGGCTCCTGGGCCCCAGCCTGGCTCTGCGGGGTCAGGGACTGGTGCCCCACACCGCTGGACCTCTTCTGGCCTTCAGTGTCCACATCCAGAAGAGGGCAAGGTTCTGCCTTCTCTCCCTCCCTCATCCCAAGGCCGCCTTCTCTCCCTCCCAAGGCCACCTGATTTCCCACCCATTTCCCAGGATGGCTGACAGCAGGGGCATCCCTTTCTTTTAGGGGCAACTGCCGATTCCACCCACCAGGGTAGGGTCTCGTCCTCAGAGCTCAGCAGGTAATCACTGAGCAGTCCCATCTCCCAGGGTCTGGATTGTTGGTCTTGTGCGTGAGCACCTTGGTACATACGTGTGACTGGCAATGTTTGAAGAGCTGTAGCCCCGCTCTTTCCCTGAGCGGCAAACCTCAGTGGCACTTCCCTTACACAGTTCTACCACTTTGGGGTTTTCTTCCACACGGCCTGGAACCCGGACCACTTGGCTGCTGCATTCATTCACACATTTTTTCATGGTGCTAAGCCCTGTGGTGGAGGCAGGTGTTCTGGCTGCTGAACGAGGTGTCGCCCCTGCCCTCAGGAGCTGACAGCCTGCAACGAGGTGGACATGTTCCCCCTGGGATGTCTGCCCCCGGGGGCTGAGGCCGTAACCTCCATGTCCCACAGTCCAGAACAGCAGTGTCTGGTGTCAGGAGGTGCGTCCTGCACCATCACTGAATGAATGACAAGCTCTAGGCCCAAAAAGGAAAAGTTCAGTGAGGACCAGATATGGGTCTGAGGCAGGAAGAGCCCCGCCCACTGTCGAGGAAGAGGAGGAGGGAGGCAGTTGAGCTGGTCTTTGAAGGCGGGTAGTGTTGGGCCGTGTGCAGAGGGCCCAGCAGAAGAAAAGGTGTGGGATGGAGAAGTCCAAGCCCTGCTTGGGGAGTAGAGGGCAAGGGGAGCTGGTCAGAGCTCCAGTTTCCCAGGGATATGGCAGAGCCATCCCTGCTTCCTGCTGAGTGGAGCCTGGGCGGCTGAAGGGGTGGGTAAGCGTGTGTGTGTGTGTGTGTGTGTGTGTGTGCGTGCGCGCACGTGCATGCACGTGCACGTGGACTGGGGGCACATTGGTGTTAAGCATCCAGACGTGACAAATGTGCAGATGTCCAGGGAGCTGTGGACATGAGCAGCTGGCCGTGGAGATGCTCACCCTGTGATTTGTTGCTTTGATTCCTCAGGCCGCGACTTGGCGAGCACGACCCTCCCCGGGTACCCTCCGCATGTCCCCCCCGCCGGACAGGGCAGCTACTCAGCGCCGACACTGACAGGGATGGTGCCTGGTGAGTTTGCACTGTCTGCGTCTCTGTAGCAGGCGACGTTCGGGGTTCCGGGGGGCATCCCCGCAAACAGCACAGATGACCTCTCTGCTTCTGAGAAGTGGACCTGAATAAATGAGGCAGAGGTCTGCACTCTCGGCCTCCTTCTCTGCAGCTGGGTTGGCAGTGGGGCTGGACCAGCCAGCGGCAGCATGTCTGAGGACATCAGAGAGAGGGGGGCCCTTGACTGTCGCTCAAACACCCCTCACTGGCTACACAGGAAGCCTGAACACGGAGGGGGATGGGATCTGGCCGAAGGTCAGAGAGGGGCTGGGACGTGCCTAAGTCACCCATCAAGTAGGAGGCAGAGCCACGACTAGAAGCCATGACCCAGCGTGAACCACCCTTAGACCAGGCAGGAGGGCCCCTGCTCTGGAGCCTCCTCCACACTGCAGGGGCAGTGTCCCCCCACCCATGGACTGGGGAGTCTGCAGGCCAAGGGGACGTGCCCATCCTTCTAGCCCACCCAGGGGTCCTGCCCAAACAGCCCTAAGCCTCCTCCAGCCTCCTCCCAGCCCACGTCACAGACGCGTGCACCCCAGGGCCTGAGGACCGACTCTCCGTGGACGGTGTGGACAGAGCTTGGACGTGAAGGCTGGGCGTCCACACCTGTGTTTGAGGCCTGGGTGAGGATGAGTGGGCTGGGCATGGGAAAGGAAGCTAGGCAGACCAGAGCTTGGGCGGGCTTTCCCCACGTAGCCAGAGCCCGGCGCAGGCGCCAAGGAGTCCCAGAATTCTGAATTCGCTCCTGGCCTTCCAGGTTATTACAAAGATGTATTTAACAAGGTAGGAGGACAGAGCATATTTCATTTAATGGCTTGTTAGCTTGATTTATGACTTTTAAATATGAGACATATGGAAAATGGCCTCCGTGTGTACTCTTGCCCTGGGCCTTGCCAACGCTGGGGAGGCCTGCCGGGTTCACGCCTGCAAAGCCTTTGCCTTTTCTGCCGCCAGGATGGGCCGTGGCAGAGCACAGGGAGACACCATGCTCCGGGCAAGCGGAGGCGGTGGGACACATGCCCTCCTGCCCCCCACTCCACCCCCACTCATCTCTCAGCCCTCAGCGAGTTAGGGCAGCCTTAGGAGATGGATCCTGCCTATCCAGTAACGGCCCCTCCCGTCTGTGGGGCCCTTTGTCAAGTGCAGAGTGCTTGCCCAGGAGCCCTTTGGTGTTACAACCTTGTGAGGTGGGCAGGGTCCCGGGGTTTCAGAAGGAGACTGAGACTCAGAGAAGTTAGGGAACTGGCCAAGGCTGCAGAGCTTGGTGGTGGGAGATCTTGAATCTGGGTCTTCTGCCCTCCAGTTCAGCACTCCTGTCCTCTGCCATCGTGTACGTTCAGTCTGTCAATGCACGCTTTCAGTGATAGCAGAGGGGGAGGCGGCAGCCCCGGGCCCTGTCCCGAGAGCACATTGGCAGGCGAAGCAGACGCCACCCGGCTGGCCCTGCTGGCTCCCTGCTGCCAACCCCAAAGAGGCCGAGTTCAGAGGAGCAGCTGAACTTTCCCGAGATGATCCAGACAGAGCCTGGCCTCCAGCCCCTGGGATTCTCTCAGCTCTAATTACCAGGCTCAGGATACAAACGGCTGGGGGCCTGGCAGAGCCCCCAGCGGGAACCGATGCCCATTAATAGTGGCAGCAGGAATCACAGGCCTGCACAAGGGTACAGTCTAACCAAACCTGCCGGCAGCAGCTGGACAGAGGCAGCCACAGGGCCAGCCGGGTGGTGTGGTCCCCTGGGACTCTGCAGAGAGGGAGGGCGCACAGTGAGGAGCAAGGAAGACAAGCATTTTGGCAGGGGAGCCCCGCGTCTCCCTCCTCGCCTTTTTCCTTCTCTTTCTCTTCTCATGCAGCTCAGCACTCCTTCAGTGCCAGAGCCGGCATCAGGGCTGGGACTCCACGCTCAGCAGGCAGGTCCTCAGTTCCTGTTCCTCAGTGTCCAAACCAGCATCATATCTCTGGGACTCTGTCTCCAAAATGATTTCCAAACTCATTCTTGGAAGGCTTCATGGGGCAGTGCTGGCCCGCATGCATGGTCTTTGCTGGAACTGCCCAGAGTTGGCCCAAGGCAGAGACGGCCCACCTTTCAGCAGAGCAGGTCCCGGGCCTGTCACTCAGGCATCACCATAGTCTGGCCTCAACTTGCCTTTCTGGCCAACTCTCCCAGCCCGTCCCCCTCCCTGACCGCTCGCTGGTCCCCAGCAGGCCTCTCAGACCGGTCAGTGTCCCTCCTTATTCTGTGTCTCTGGCTTAGACCACCTCCTGCCTCAGCCTGTTGGGATCCAGCTTCACCCTCCAGGGCTGAGCATAAACATCACCACCCTTGATGCCTCTGGTGAGGCCCTGCTCTGGGGACAATGCTTTACATTTGTTTGTTATGCCACGTGGACCAATTAGCTTTGCCACCAGAAGGTGAGCTCACTGAGGCCAGGCCTCTGCCTTAGTCGTGGTCTGCACCCCTCATAGCCCATAACACGGAATAGGTACTTTTTTGTGAGTGTTGGCTGAGGGCGGGAGGGAGGGAAAATTAACATTGACCCGCATATGAGTTTCCTGTGGCTGCTTTAACAAATCAGCACAAACTCGGTGGCTTAAAACAATAGAGAAATTTCTCTCACAGTCTTGGAGCCCAGAAGGCTGAAATCGGTATCACTGGGCCAAAATCAAGGTGTGGGCAGGGCTGTACTCGCTCTGGAGGCCCCAGGGAAAGACCCGTTCCTCTCCTCTGCTACCTTCTTGGGGCTCCTGGCGTTCCTTGGCTTGTGGCTGCATCATTCCAATCTGCAACTCTCTGCCCCATCTTCACATCACTTCTCTGTGTGTGTGTGTGTGTGTGTGTGTGTGTGTGTGTGTGTGTGTGTATCAAGTCTCCCTCAAGCTCTCTCTTGTAAGGATACATGTGACTGTATTTAGGGCCCACCCAGATAATGTGGGGTAATCTTCCCATTTCAAGATCCTTGACTTAATTACATCTACAAGGACCCCTCCCCCCACTTTTTTTGGTCATATATGTAATGAGCCCTGGTTCCAGGGATTAGAATGTGGATATACCACAACCTGTGTCAGGGTTTCAACTTTGTAGTTGTTCAGATTTCTGATTCATAACCCCTGGGGCTTCTGGATCTGGGAGGTATTCGTTCAATTGTGACCGCAGGCGATACCATTTCTAGACCCACAAGGGCATGTTGGCAGCGTTTGGAGAAACAAGCTGAGCAAGGTTTTAGGCGAATCGTTTATCCTGTTTTTGTATCGCTGAGGCTGTTACACAGCGATGGTCTGTTTCGCTATATGGAACAGTCCTCCCTCCTGGCCTGGCAGTGAATCCCGAGGGAAACTGAAATCTTCTGAGCTGTTTTTCCTACCCTAGGTTTTGGGAAACATTTGGCTGCCCCCGCTTCTATTTATAAAGGAGGCTTCCATGGATAAGGTCTGCTTTTAGGACAAGTTGAGGAGGGATCATGTCCAGTGAACACTTGGGCAGTTGAACTTTGGGGCCTGGAAAAATAGTACATTTTTCCGTACTGCCAACTTGGTGGCTTGAACTCCTGTTTACTTCGAATTTGACTCCGCCATCAGGGGTTGTCTGCCCTTTCTGGTTCCAGGGTGTTTTCACACCCGCAAAACGGGGCTACTTGATTTTCTCTAGCGTTGGTAGATTTAGTTCCTGTGGCTCTGCCAGCCCCGCGTAGCCCTCTGCTTCGTCGATTAAAGCAAGTGCGGCACGTCACGTCAGCTCAGAGTGGGGACGGTTTTCAGGTTTTATCTTCATCAAATGCCAAAAGTTTTGCACCAAAGATTCCATAGTGTCTTGAGCCGTATAACTAGTTGATTCCCGCCTGAAGACATTTGCACAACCTAACGGATATTGACATGGCATTTGAAACTCTTAAAAATTCTAGGCTGGGGGAAAGAAAGGGGCGTTCACTGCCCTTTGGCTTCAGTGAGTCTAGGAAGCAAAGGAACCAACTGTCTTTGAGATGAACCTGGGCGCCCCCGTGTATCCTTTACTGGACTCCTCTTGGGGGCTTCAGGCCAGAGTGCCGGGAAATCCTGCCATGTTTGCCTTCCCTGGGCTGCAGCAGACAAGCAGCCGTTTGACGGGAGGCCCTAGAAGCAGGCTGGCAGGCTCCTCTGTCCTGGGGGCCCTACTTGCCGTGGATTGGTGTACATCACTTCTAGATGCCATTCAGTTAAATTGCTCAATCCACTGATGGCTTTCTTGAAGAAGTGGGAGGTGAGGGTGAGGGTGGAGCAGACCCCTGAGGCCAGTGAGGCCGTCTGGGCAGGCACAGGGCCCCGGATTCCAGCGGGAGGAATGACGGCACCTGCTCCCCTCACACGGGCAGCTTCCTCTGCTCAGCGCGCTCAGCCCCCTCTGCCGCTGCCGCTGCCGACTGGCCCGGCCTGCCTGGCTCCCTCTCACCCCTGCGGTTTCACCTCCTCTGAGGGGCCTTCCCCATCACCAAATGTGTTAGTTTCCTCTTGCTTCTGTGATGAGTTACCACAAACTAGTGACTTAAAACAATGATAATTTCTCATCTTACGGTCCTGGAGGTCGGGAATCCAAAATGGGTCTCCCTGGGCTGAAGTCCGGGTGTCCTTCTGGAGGCCCCAGCGGAGAATTGCATCCTTGCCGTTCCCAGCCTGTAGATACTCTGCATCCCTTGCTTTGGGGCCCCACGTTGGGCTGAGTCTTGATCGTGCCTCCATATTCCAGGTTTGCTCTCTCCTGGCCCCCTCTTCCCGTTAGAAAGACCCTGTTGTTTTATTGGACTCACCTGCTTAATCCAGGCTACTCTCCATATCTTCAGGTCAGCTACTTAGCAACCTGAATTCCCCCTTTGCCATATAACCTGACACGATCCTGGGTTCCAGGAATTAGGACGTAGACATCTTTGGGGGATGGCGGTGTTACTCTGCCCACCACACCATCTGAACCAGAACCCCATCACACCCCTCTCAAAGCATCCTGTTCTTTTCATTTGTGATACTAAGCACAATGGAAGGGATTTAATTAGCGGTTTACTCCTTCCTCATGCAGTTTCCTCTCAGGTCTATACAGTACAGAAGGGTTATACAGCACACAAAGTTCTGTCTGTTTTGTTCGCCGCTGTGTCCCTGGCCCATAGTAGCACTCAGGCAACAGTTGATGAGATACAAAAGGTGGTGGAGAGGGGTGGTGGTGGTGATGAGGGCTGGGCTGCCGGGGAGAGCTCAGCCCAGTGCTGGAACACTGCAGCCAAGGAGGCTGGGCTGCCCGAGGGCCCGCACTGGCAGCCACGTGGTGAGGCAGGGAGACCGAGTGGTTAAGAGCATGGGCTCTGGAGCCAGACTGCCTGGTTTTGAGCCACCGTCCTGCTTCTTACTAACTGTGTGACTTGGGGCAAGTTACATAACTTCTCTAGACCCTAGTTTCCTCCTCATCTATAAAATGGAAATGATGATGATAAGAATGAGATGTACGTGTAAATGATGTACAGTTGGCTCTCTGTATCTGTGGGTTCTGCATCCATGGGTTCAACCAACCATGGATAGAAAATACTTGGAAAAAAATTCCAGAAAGTTCCACAAAGCAAAACTTGAATAGTGTCAGCAACTACTCACAGAGCACTTATATTGGATTAGGTGTTACAAGTAATCAAGAGGTGATTTAAAGTATACAGGAGGATGTGTGTAGGTTATATGCATATATTACATCATGTTATAGAACAAACGAGCATCTGTGGATTTTGGTATCCGAGGGGGTCCTGGAACCAATCCCTGGCAGATACTGAGGGACGGCTGTAATAAATGTAAAAACTCTTAGAACTTTGCCTGGCACATATTAAGTGCAGTGTAAGCATTAATTATTATTATTATTCATGATTGCTGTCATTTATTCAGGGGTCTGAGCTGGGTGTGGTGGTGAGGGGAGAAGCCTAGCAGGCAGGCCTAAATCCGGCATCAGGTGCAGAGCGCTCCAGCAGCGCCCACAGCCCATGGGGCCCATGGATCAATGGGAAATCCAGTTAGAGGAGAGTCCAGTCACAAACAAGAGCATTGCCAAGCAGGAGCAGGGCAGACTCTGAGTGCCAGGCCTGGAGAAAACGGAGAGGCACCTGGGGCTGGTCCAGTTGAGAAAGGTGTCCTGGTAAAGAGGGCCACGAGCTGGGCTGTAATCGGAGTATCCTTGGCCGTCTGAAGAAGAGGGTGGGGCAGGGGGCTGGGAGTGGGTCCCGCTGGCGACTGGAGGGGGTTCACGTGGGTGGGAGCATGGCCCAGCCAGCCCAGCTGTGGGCAAGTGGGGTTGACAGGAAGGGGAGATGGTTGAGGAGGAGGCTGGGGGCCAACAAGGTTAGGGTCTGAGCTCGTCAACTTTGGAGACCAAGCAGACATCCCGGTGAGGTGCTCTGCAGACAGGTGGTGAAGCAGATCAGGAGCACAGGGGCAAAGTCTGCCCAGAGAGAGGTGTGGAATTGTCCCAAGAGAAGTAGGGGTCCTGTGGAAGGAGTATGGCTTCAGCACTGATTAGCTGTGGGACTCTGCATGAGCTCTGTGACCTCTCTGAGCTGCCCTGCCTGCTGTTTTTGAGGATCATTTGAAATGAAGGTTTGCAGTTACTGAGGCACCAGCTGTGTGAGGTAGGAAGGGTATTGAGGTCTGGAGGGGAGGAGAGGAGGGCTTCTTTTGTCTGTCTGTAGCAAGCCCCTCCCTGACTGAGCATTGCTCGCTCTGTGAAAGGCCTGCAGGCTTGAGGCGTTGGGGGACCAGCACCAGGCGGGGAGGCAGAAGCTTGGATTTTGGCCGAGCTCAGCCAGGGCCTCACCGTGTGGTCTGACACGCCATTTCCACTCTCTGGGCCTCGCTCAGCCTGTAGAGCAGGGGTACAGTACACTCTGCACAGTTCCATAGGCATGGCCGGGACCCATGGATGGGAGTCAGAGGGACACCTTCTTCAGCCTTTGTATAGAGACCCTTCTCCAAAATTAGAACTGAAGGTATGGGAATGGGCAGGCTTGGGAGGAGCCAGCAGAAGCCAGTGAGGACTTGGCAGAGGGGCTGGAGCATCAGGTGGGAGACTGGATCAGTGCTTTGTCCCCAAGTGCCTCCCCCGGCCCAAGCATCAGAGTGTTTGCTTAGGGGATGAGTGGCCTTTGTTTTTAGGTCTTACTTCCCCCTGACCAGGGCTCCTGCTGGTCCTGTGGCCTGGGCACTTTCCAAGCTCCCTCCACACCTTTCCACGCCTGCCCTGGGCTCGGGGTGCACACCTGTTGCTCGTTCCTGACTCTTTGCTGCCCTCTAGTGGCCTCCAGTCACTCTGCCACACCAGGAACGTAGACCCCAAGGAATGACAGGCACAGCTAGGATGAAATGACAGGTGGCCATTCATTTGTCCATTCATTCATTCTCAGACAGTTCCTGAGAGACACTGGGTGCCCGTTCTGGGCTAGGTGTGGTGTTACAGACACAGCCCCTGCCCTCAGGGAGCTCACAGTCCAGTTGGGGAGACAGATATAAAAAAATCATCCCTGCATGCTGTGTTTAGAGCTAAAATCTAGGAATGTGCTGAGGAAATGAAGGAGAGAGACTGCTAGGTCTGCCGGGGCAATGGGGCGGAGTGGGGGAAATCAGGGAAGGCTTCCCCGAGAAGGTCATTTGAGCTGCACGTTGAAGGGTGAGTTTGTCAGTCTGAGAAGTTGGAGGGGCATTGCTGGGTGAGGGACTATGTGTAAGAAGACCCAGAGCCTTAACCCCTGGAAAACCCTGTGGCACGAAGTGCTGCAGACAGCAGCCTTGACAGATGGCAGGCCTGGCCCAGGAAGATCTGGACATGAGTCAGAGGCAAGGCTGCTGTGCCTTCGTAGAATGGAGAACGAGGGGTTTGGAGTGGCCTCATCTGGACAGTGCACGTGACTAAAGCCCCATGTGAACCCTGCATTGAAGTGACGCTGGGACTGGGGAGAAACTCCACGTGGGCTTTATGAGTGCTTTGCCGCATTGGGGAAGAAAAGAATTGCAAAAGCAAAGGCTCAGAGATGGAAAGCACGCTGGGGCGTGAAGGTCCTACTGGAACTTAGGAGGCTTGGGTTTTGATTCCAGCTGCCAGACACTCACAGTGTGACCTTGGGATGTGGTCTTGGGACTTCTTGCTTTCTCTTAAATCAGGAGGCAGGGGGTGAGAAGATTGAATTAGATGCTCCGTAGGGGGCTTTCTGGTCCTGCCACACAAGGGCTTCTAAATCTGTGATGTCCCTGCCTGCTGGTATCACCCCTCAGCTGAACTGGAGGGCTCCCGAGCCTCGCCACCTCTGTTTGACGTGCAGCAGTTTCCCTTCCAGTTTCCATTCAGCTCTGGGGCTGGGACATGCTAATGCAATGGCCCTGGGCTATCCTATGTAATCGGGTAATCACTTCCAAGGAGTGGAGCTGAAGGAAGGGTGCCTCAGAATATGCTAACCCCATACACCCATAGCCGTGTCCCCTAACACTGCTGTGGCAGGCGAGGACGGCCTTCCGGGCATCCCACACGGGGTGGGTTCTTACAGACTTCTGAGTCTAGAACCTCAGGGCAAGAGAGGCAGCAAAGATGACCATGATTTGTTCCCTCATCTAAGCAGAGTGTCCCTTTGGGGAGCACGGAGGTGGGAGGCAGGGCACCTCAGCCTTTTCTCACACACGTCAGGCCCATGGCAAGGACAGGCTGCCCAGGAAGTGGCCACAACTGGGGGAGCTCGGAGCGGGCACTGAGGACACCTTCACCTCCTCTAGGCTACTCTGGGTCCCACCCTCTTGTTAGTTTCCCCATGTCTGCTCCATCCATTCATCCATCCGTCCGTCCGTCCATCCATCCATCCATCCATCCATCCATCCATCCATCCAATCCACCCCCCACCACATCCTTCCTTTCCTCTTCCCTCCCTCCCTTCCTTCCTTCCAACATTTATTGACCATCTACATGTGCTGGGTATAGCCTAGGGATATGAGGGGGAGAACCATGCCCTTGTCCATGGGACATGGACACGAAAAGTTCTCAGTCTCTAGTGCATACAGGCGAATCAGTAGGGCCTATGGGGACAGGGGTGGCAACAGGTGACCCCAGGGACTCTGGGAGCACAGAGCACAGAGAAGGGGGATCCAGCCTAGAATGGGGATGTCAGGCATAGAAGGCTCCAGAATTTCCCCATAGAGGGGTTTGTTGGGGGCAGTGGGCATGTCTGAAGCAGCTTTTGCATAGAGTTTTGCTAAAATTAAGCAGACACCATTGTCCACATCAAAGAATGGGGAGACCAGGGGCAGAGCTAAAGCTTCCCAGAGGTGCTGCCCTGGGTCAGGGGAGGAATCTAGGAAGAGGCGATTCTCAGGCTTGATGTTGATGGAGCAGCATGTTAGCTGGTGGGAGGTGGAGTGAGGAGGGGGAAATGAATGCTTCAATCTGGGGCAGGGATAGTGAATATAAAGGTTCTGAGGCATGCTTAGCTTCTGTACATACTGGAGTCCTTCCAGAAACCAAGCCGAAACTACTGGGGTCATCTTTGTTCTCCTACATTTGATCCACTGGAATCTGCAGGCCTTGTCTCTAACACTTCATCAGCTGTCAGCCCTCAGCTGAATGGACTGCCGCCACTAAGCCTGTGGGCCACTCCACCTGGGACACTTCTCTCCTGAGAACTTCTGGCAGCCCCCAGAGCTTTCGGGGGCAGAGAGAGCAGTGGGGCTTGACTCCTGCCCTCCAAAAGGAAAATGCTTTGGAATAAAGCCAAATTGCCTCTGTCCATAAGTTAATTCCACCAACAACCTGGCCTCAACCCACATGGTGCTTTACAGTCTATAAGGGAGGCATGCCTGTCACCCCCAGTGGCAATCTGAAAGCACCTTTTAAAAAAAATATTTATTTATTTATTTTTGGCTGTGTTGGGTCTTTGTTGCTGCACGCGGGCTTTCTCTAGTTGCGGCGAGGGGCTTCTCATTGCGGTGGCTTCTCTTGTTGCGGAGCATGGGCTCTAGGGTACACGGGCTTCAGTAGTTGTGGCACACAGGCTCAGTAGTTGTGGCTCGCCGGCTCTAGAGCACAAGCCAGTAGTTGTGGCGCGCGGGCTTAGTTGCTCTGTGGCATGTGGGATCTTCCCGGACCAGGGCTCGAACCCGTGTCCCTTGCATTGGCAGGCAGGCAGATTCTCAACCACTGCACCATCAGGGAAGTCCTGAAAGCACCTTTGAGGTTGGAATGTTTATCCCCATTTCAGAGGCAAGCGAGCTGAGTTCAGAGAGGTGCCGTGCCTCGCCACGGTGCACAGACAGTCAGGGGAGCAGCTAGGCCTGGTGCCTGGAACTCTGGTTCCGAGTTCACCCAGCCCCTGGTGCCCATAAAGAGTGAGAGGGAATGGGCTGTGGGCCCAGGAAAAGGCCTTGGTTTCCTTGGTGCTCCCTCAGGGCTGTGGATGGCCTTCCTGACCCAGAGATCTTTCATGGCTCGGGAGAAGTCCTTCCCAGCTGGGACACCAGGGAACCACACTTCAGGTCCCAGTACATCCCCTTCTACTGCCCACCTTCACCTGTCCACGTCTCAGCCATCCTCCTAGGCCCCGGTCAAGTGCTGTCTCTCACAGGAGGCCTACGCCCCCCACCCTGGGACTCATCTCTCCCCTGAGCACCGCCAGGGCACTGTCCATGGCCTGCCTCGCTCAGAGCTGGAGTGACTGGGCTCTCCGAGCTCCTGGTTGCTCCTCTTGGAATCCTCCACCTGCCCAGTCCCTGCACACAGCAGGCGCTCCATGGATATGGGCGGGATGTACCTGAATCGGGCACATGCCCTCCCGACCTTGTCTGGTCCAGAGTCGGGGGCTTGGGGCCCGACTGTATAATTAAAGGGGCTTCAGCTCGACTTCCACACTGGCTCGCTCTTCCCATGTTTGCTCTGGCTCCTCACTGGAAGACGCTGAGACAATGGCCCTTGTTACCCTCTGTTTGAGTTATTTATTTTTTTCACTTTTGCCTCCTTCCCCCCTCGGGGGACTCGCCTCTCGCCCTCATCCCTCATGTTTTCCCTTTCACTTGGCTGTCACTCTCATTGTCCTCCCGGGGCCGGGAGCGCAGGGTGACAGGCAAGGGGAGCCCAACCGGGCCGGGGAGGCTGGAAATACAGTCATTAATGGGACCCGAGAAGCCCAGATGTCCTCCCTGAATGCGGGTAATTTGTTTTTAATGAAAAACCACGCGGTGACCCTGAACAAATGAATTTTCTTTATAAGGAGTCTATGTGCAACGGCACAGATAAAGGACCCGAATCAGGGAGACTTAGATCCAGGGCTGAAAGAAAGAGAGAAAGAGAGAGGGAAGGAGTGACTTAGATCCAGGGCTGAAAGAAAGAGAGAAAGAGAGAGGGAAGGAGTGACTTAGATCCAGGGCTGAAAGAAAGAGAGAAAGAGAGAGGGAAGGAGTGGGAATGAGAGCAAGACGTAAAAGAGGGGGGAAAGGAAATTTTAAGATGACAACTGTGTTATCATGTCCTTCTGTCTGAAGCGCAATCCCAGGTCCCACATGCCTTGGGCATTGTCCTGCCAGAGCAGGATGCATGACAGTTGTGGCCATTTTGAGGTCTTGTTCACAGCAATGAGAAGAACATGAACCACCATCTGGACAGATCTTTACAAAGTACAAGCCTTTTTCTTGTGTGATCTCAGCAGGTCCCCACCATAGCATCAGGAGGGCATGGTTTTTAGCCCCATTTCACAGAGATGAAAACCGAGGCTAAGGTCACACAGCTAGCGAGCGGTCGGGTCCAGATGATAAGGGAAGGACTTTGCCAATTTGGAGTTTGACTCTTAGAAACACAGTGCTTTCTCTGGCGGGACCCAAGAGAAGGGTGCTGCACGGGCAGCTCTGAGATAAGGGGAGGTCCTGGGTCTGCACTGAGGAGTGTTGGATTGAAGCAGTTCCGCACAGCCCCAGAACTTTGTGAATATGCAGACTTTCTGAGAGTACTTTGGGTGGGGGGTTCCTGGAAAGAGAACTCCCCGGGAAGGAGTCGGAGCCATTTGCAGAAATGGCTGCAGGAGAATTGGAATCTGGACAGCAGCCGTGTATCACCTACCACCACCCAGGACCCTAGGAGGGGAGCGTAGAGCAGGTACCTGGGGGCAGCAACAAAGGTACTGGTTCAGCAGAGGCCCTGCCCGTGGCGTTGGGGGAATCTGCCCGTGGGCAAAGCACTGCAGGCAGCTAGCACAGGTCTAGGTTGGGGTGCATCTGTGGGGTGTTGGATGCGGTTCTGTTCTAACACATGCCTCGACGAGGGCTGGAGCTGGCCCTTGTACACTCTATAGGTACTTCTCCCTTTGCCAGGGCTGGACAGGGCTGGACTGACCTTAGAAATCAGCAGGGTGTGCAGATGAGGTCTAGGAAAGGACTTGTTCGAGGTCACACAGCAAGTCAGAGGAAGAGCCAGGCTGGCTTTCTTTCTGTGGCAGCAGTCTGTCCTTTTGTCCTCCACCGCCCCCCACCCCCCAACCCGGGCTGGTGGGAAATACCACACCCTCTAGTTCTTCACCGACGCAACAAAAAGGAAGTTTTGTGTCTCCTGACTTCACGCAGGCCTGGCATTCCTGGGGTGGTCCCTGGGTGACCTGGCTTCTAGAACAACTCAAAGCACGACTCCCGCTCCACCCACCCCAACATTCTCACGTTCTTCCTGAGCCCAGATCTTCCCCAGGCCCTACCTGGTCAGCTGCAAGAGCATCTCCTGGGATGCAGGCCGTGCCCGTCCCAAGGCCAGTCAGAGCTTCAGCCTGGGGCCATGCTGAGGCCCCGACTCCCCCTGCTCTCGGCTTTTGCCACAGAGTCAGGCGGCTGGACGAAAAGAAATGATTGTTTTCTTTCCTGGGTTCAGTTTCCCTCTGGAAGGTGTGACCCAATTAGAAAATCAGACAAACAGAAAAATCTGGCCATGACCCCAGCTGCGGTTCTAAAGTCTCGGCTCACATTTAGGTCCCTGCCTCCCAGGCCGGGAGCAGGGCCAGCTCGCGCTCCCTCGGCCACCTGGGGCAGACCTTCCTCAGCGCTGCGCTCCTCCGTAACTGATGATTTTTCCCCAGTGACTTCCAAAATGGAGTTGAGGAGCCTCGTGACCTTTCAGTAACATCAGCCCGAACCTGAAATCCCCGTCATGAAATCAGAGGACTGCCAGTAGGTCACAGGCAGAGGCCCCGGAGGGAAGCAGTGGGCCCCGCCCACAAGTGCACTGGTTTTTAATAGGGTCCCACCATCCAGCTTTGTGCCCGCCCCGCCCTGCAGCTGGAGCTACCCACTCCGAGCTGCTGGGAGAAGGGAGCTCACTTTCTTGGAAAAGGTTTCTATCTGGATACATTCCAGAGCATGCTTCCAAAAACATACTTTTAATCAAAAAGATCACCTGAAAAACTGGGACAAATTGTGATTGTCCAGCAGTGGACAATTATAAATGCCAGAAGGGGTTGCCAGTTGGCAAATAAATCCTCTAGTGAGGTCTTGGATTAATTACATCACCAGTGAGCTGACCGGGGTCTTTTTTTTTTTTTTTTTTTTTTTTTGCTGTACGCGGGCCTCTCACTGTTGTGGCCTCTCCCGTTGCGGAGCACAGGCTCTGGACGCGCAGGCTTAGCGGCCATGGCTCACGGGCCCAGCCGCTCCACGGCATGTGGGATCTTCCCGGACCGGGGCACGAACCCATGTCCCCTGCATTGGCAGGCGGACTCTCAACCACTGCGCCACCAGGGAAGCCCCGGGGTCTTTCTTAATTGTCCTCATTTGTGGGATAAGTTCTGGCCTTCTTCCATTCCTTCCTTCCTTCCTTCACCACCTCCCTCCTAACCTTCCCTCCTTCCCTTATCCCTGCCTCTCTTTCCTTCCTCCCTTCCTCCTTCCTTCACTTACTCTCCCATTCAGTCATTCATTCATCAGACAATCCCTGAGCTCCTCCTCATGGGTGCTGAGCCCAGTTCACAGAGTGGATACAGAAATCATTGAATTTCTCAAGACCTCAGAGCATCTGTGAGGAGAATCACCCATGTTACCTGCTCAGAATGGAAAGAAACCAGCTTGAACGTGGCAGGTTTGTGGGACCGCTAGGCCCAGGGACCAGGCAGGGACTCCTGGAGGACAGGAGGGTGGGGTTTGGGGGATGCAAGGCTGGACTGAAGACAGGAAGGGATCCCCTGGCCTAAGGCCGTTTCACCCTGGGACTCCCCGAGAGGCTCCCATGGAAGCCTGGCCCCTCGGAACCTCCGTCCCTGAAGCGGGTGCCAGGCCCATGTGTACAAACAGGGGTTCAGTATTTAAGAGCGGGGAGGAGCAGGGAGCTGCCCTGAATGGCTGCCTGCTTTGGAAATTTCTATGCATTTGTAATAACAAAATTACCATAATTTGCTCGTTAACGCAGCTAGATCAGTCAAGCATTGTTCCAGCGCGGGCAGGGAGGCCGCGGCGGCTCTCTCTGCACACTCTCCACACCCCAACCAGCCTGCCAGCCCGTTAGAGCGCTGGAAATTAGCATGCAAATGGTCCTAATTCGGTGGGCGAGCTGTCAGGCAGCGCCTCTCCGGCCTCGTCTCCGTGAAGGCCCTGACAGCCCGGCTCCGGCGCAGGCCGCCCTCCTCACTCCAGCCAGGAGGGGCTCCGAGGGGCACCTCCAGACTGACAGCTTGGCGGCCTCCCTCCCTCCGTCAGCGCCATCAGGCCTGGCGGCAGGCTCCCCGGGGAGCAGGCAGGGCCTGCCACCATGCCGGCCAGCCTGAGGAAGCGAGGAAGCGGGCGGGCTGCTGGGGGAGGCCGGCCGGTGCTCGGCTCCACCAGCCTTGACTGGATGGAGCCGCGGGGCAGCGCGAGGGTGGAGTGGGGCCCCCTGACCCAGGGCCCAGGGAGCCTCTCAGTGTGTGGGATCCGCGAGTGGCCCCGTGGGGACCCTGGGGCACTTTCTCCCACCTGCACACCTGTAAGGAGTAAGTCCAAGTTCTGCCTCGCTCTCCCGTCTTTGTCTCCCAGGCCTGACTTAACACATCCCTCTCAGCCTTTGAGTACCTGGAACATCTCCGTCCAAATCTATGCGTGGAATTCCTCCAGCTGGGAGGGAGATCTGGGGGAGGCTGAGAAGGTGTGTGGGGTGTTTGGACGCCCTGGACCAGGACTCGGCACCCATGGCCTCAGTCCTGCCTCCAGTCACCTTCCCCACTTGGCATCTTTATGGTGGAGACATGTTAATGGTCTTCCTCCAAGGGCTGTCGTGAGCATAAGAGAGAGGAGAAGGCCCTGCTTTCTAGAAGTGGCTGACATCTAGGGAGAATGTCTGTGGCTGGTCATTTCCCAGCCTGCTTGCCCTTCACAATAACCTCACCAGGTTGGTGTTGATGGTATCCCATTTCCCTGCCAGAGGAGGAGGCCGAGGCCTCGGCTCACACAGAGTAACTTGCCCAAGTGGCAGGGCCAGGATAGAGTCCAGTCTTGATTGCTCAGAGCCCTTTTAACAAGAGAAAAGGCAGGACCCTGAAAGCCAGATCATGCTTCTGTCTCCACAGTGAAAGCGTGATGACACCGCCTTGCAGGCAACCTGTGCCTCTTAACGGTGCTTGGCACATTCTTAGTACTAAATAAATGCGGGCTGAACGAAGAGAACCCAGGTGGCCCAGTTTTGACAGTCTTTGGGATCCACTGTATCCATCTTTGTGTTCTCCTCCTGATCCGTGACAGCAGAGTGAAGAAGCTACAGCAGGAGAGAGAGGCGAAGCCACAGAGCTTATCTTGAAGTTTCCCCCAGGCTGTTTCTCAGGACCTTGCTCCTTCCTCCCGGAGGGTGGATGCGGCCCCACTCCAAGATTCAGGGTATGGCAAGTGGAGAGGGGGCTGGATTTCAGTCCCCACATGCCCAATTAGCTGGTTGCTCTTGTGCAGTGAACAACCTACTCATTCCTACAGGGCTGTCCTGCCCCTTTGTCTGTTTTAAGGGAATCTTATTGGAACTCTTTAGCCCTCAGGTAAACGGAGAGGTGAGAGAGACCCTGAGAAACTCAAAACCCCAGCTGGCTGCTGGCTGTCTGGGGGGCAAAGGAGGCTCATGAGCCTGAGTGTCTGCTGCATCACAGCACCACCCAGCACAGAGCCTGGCACAGGGCAGATGCTCAGTGAAGATCTGAGAAGCCACATTTAATAATGTGTGGACCAAGAGAGGAAGTGAACACACAAACACGTGCAGGGGTGAACTAAAAGCCATCCACCCTGCTTACCTCAGACCAAATGCCTTCAGCCATGGGTGGCTTTTCCTTTCCACCTACTCTTTGGTTTGTTATTTGGGGGCTATGGTGTGAGCCTGATGGAACTTTGGGTCTCCAGGTAGCGACCTCTCAGTAGCTGCCGATGGGCTGTTCAGCACATGTCTTGGAGAGCACTAGCCCCCCAGACACAGAATCCCAGGCTAGGAGGACAGCTCCGGGCATTCTCATCCCGGGACCTGGGCACTTCCGCAATTCCCGGGATGAGACAGGATGAATGCTTGCAAACTTCATTTCTGCTGGAGGAGGAATTGCCCAGGCTCCCCCTAGTGGAGAATCGGGACACATCGCCCTCCTGCGTGTGGCGTTTCTGGTGTGGGCAGGACAAGCAGGACCGCCCCGCCGCCACACCCTTCCTCAGTTTACCCGCAGTTGGTACATCCACACTCTCACAGAATCCTCACCACAAACCCGTGGGTGCCCTTGGTTATCACTTTTGTTATAGGCTCAGTGAGAGGAGGGGACTGGCCCAGGGCCATGCCGAGCCAGCACTGGAATCCAAGGTGCTCCCTTCTACCCAGCAGTCCATATCTGGCCTCACCCTATGAGTGTCCTTGGCTTTGGCCAGCTGACCATCTGCTTGCATGACCACACAGCCTGGCCCTTCCCAGCCCCATAGCATTAAGCTACAAATGGCCGAGGTGCCCACTCTGTGGGTAGGTCAGTCTTTCAGTAAATATACGCAGAATCCTCCTTACTGGTCTCCCCAGTGCCACCCTTGCCCCCTTGAGTCCATTCTCACCATAGCAGCCAGAGTGAGCCTGTTACAATCTGAGTTGGGTCATGTCCCTCTTTTGCTCACTCAGAGCAGAGGCCAAAGTCCTTACCTGATCTTCCCCTTCCCACTTCCTTCCTTGACCTCATCTTCTACCTGCCCCCCCTCACTTTTCCCTTCCAGCCTCACAGATCTCCTAACTGATCCTCCAACACACCACCCACTCTGCTGACTCAGGGCCTTTGCACTTGCCGTTCCTTCTGCTCAGAGTGCTCTTCCCTTAGATATTCACATGGTGGCTCTCACTTCCTTTGCCTCTTTATTCGAAGGTCACCTTTTTGGTGAAGCCATCCCCAGCCACTCTATCACCTCCTTATGTTTTCTCCTTAACACACACTCTATGCTTTATTTTTTCCTATTTATTATCTGTTTGTACCACTAGAATATAAGCTCTCCACGGACAGGGACATGTGTTTTGTTCACAGCTGTATTCTCAGTGTCCAGAGCAGTGCCTGGTATCCAGTAGGCACTCAGCCAACATCTGCTGAATGAATAGGCGGATGAAGCATTGACCGTCTGCCGTGTGCCTGGCATCAAGGTAGACACACACCAGGTCTCCCCGGCACACCTGGGGGCTCCCCCACCTCGCTTGCATTTATCCCCTTAGGAAGCTTCTTCACTCTTCCTTCCTTGGCCCCCAAAGACATCTCCCCTCCCCTCTCCCAGGTCCCTCCCCACAAAGCTTCCTCTTAGCCAGGTCTGTGGGTGGGTCGCAGAGAACATGGATGAAAGTGTCAGTTGAACTTAAGAAAGAAGAGGACTCCACTGGCACAGCAAACTTCAGGGCTAATTTTCTCACCCATGGGGAAACTGAGGCCTGGACTGGGGAAGACCCTTGCTCCAGTGAGTTCGTGGTAGAGACGAGACCTCACTGGGGCTCCTGCCTCCGGTCCAACCTTGACAGTTGTGAGAATTAGCCTGAGGGGTGTCCTGATTCAGCTCCCTCCACAGAACAGGTGCCTCATCAAACTTGCTGAGTACCTGTGGCAGGTGCCCAACCACCTGCCAGTCCACCCACACCAGCCAGCCCCTCTTAGCGGTCAGCTGTTTGAGGTTAACCTTCTTAGAGGCTGGCCTTCTTAGGGGGCTGGATTCAGAGGGTCGGGGGACTGGACACAGTGTGCCTCTGATGATGCTGGGAAACTCTTTAACGTGGGTCAGTGCTTCTCAAACTTTACTGCACACAGACCACCTAGGGATCATCTTCCAGAGCAGATTTGGTTCAGTAAAACTAGACTGGGGCCCAGGACGCTGCAGTTCTAACAAACTCCCCACTGATGCTGCTACACTCTGAGTAGCAAGTGCCTGTCCACTACTTCTCAAACTCACTGCACGTGGAATCCCCTCAGAAGTTCAGACCAGTGCTGATACCTGGCCCCACCCCAGAGATTCTGATTTAACTAGTTTGGGGTGTGGCCTGGCCGTCTGGATTTCCTAAGGCTCCCCAGATGATTCTAACAGGTAGCAAGGTTTGAGGACCCGGGCCTGGATCACTGTACATTACTCCTGCTCTCTGGCACATCTCTGCTCAGGGAGAGCCCTACAACTTAAAGAGCAAGGGATTCGTTGGCCCGGTGAGGAAGGGTGAGGAGCTGGGAGGCTACATCCACTCCATCAGCCTCGGGAGAAGGGCACCCCAAGGACTGAATGGCGGGCACAGCTGCTGATGGACAGGGGCGCCGACACCCTGAGCCCAGCAGTGGGGAGGGATGGAGAGCCCCGGAGCCCTTCCAGGCAGAGGAGTGACCAGGAGAGCTGAAGCAGCTGGATGGCCCTGCAGAGCCCCATCTTTGGCTCCGTCCTTGACCCTGACTGATAGAGAAATAACCCCCTTCCCCTCTTCAGCCCAGGCTGCCTCTCTCCCTGTATCCGTGCACTGGTCCCCAGCCACCCAGGACCTGAGTAATTGATGTGTATGCTGCCCCCTCCCGCGGACCACGAGCTCTCTTGGTGGGCAGGGACCGTGTCTGAGTCATCTCTGCCTCCAGCCCCGGACTCTTGGCTCTGGGCGCGGGAAAGGTGTGCTGAACTGAGTGCGATCCTCGGGGTGCACTGTGGCTCTGAGCCGCTCTGCTGCAAGTTCCCGGCACACAGCAAAGCCTGCACATCGTGGTAGTAATTGTGGAGGTAAATCTTGGCTGGTCTCCGCGCAAACACTTGGTGAGGCATTCCATAAATCTGTCAGCAGCAACATTAAAATTTGATGGCAGGCGGCGCGGGTCCGCACTGGCACTGCGACTTCCCAGCAAGGTATGACACCGTCACCTCCCTCTCATTAGTCAGCGGCAGGACGCTCAGGCCTCCGTGCCGAGTCAGGCGCGGCCCTGGGGGGAGGCGATTCTTCAGAGGAGGACCCCTGGCTGCTCTGAGGGACAGGCCAAGGTCTCGGCCACAGGAAAGTAACTCAGCCTTGGGCTGATGTGAGCTGAGAGAAGGCATACCAGGAGGCTCCGGGAATGTGCCGGGAGGTGAGAGGGCCTCTGAGTTGCAGGGGGCTGGGGCCATTTTTTGAGTCTGGGAGCTGGTAACAGGGGCTGGGGACTTGTTCAGCTTTATACGCGGCCTGGTGGAAATTGTCTATTTGCCCACAAAAAGACCTCAAAGAACCCTTTCAAAGGGCATGGGGTTGGACTCATCATTTCAGCAAGCAGAGGGGCGATTGAGCATGAGTCTGGGAGAAAAAGTGTTCCTTAGTGCAGAGAGATTGGAAACCAATCTTGTCTACTTCCCACCTGCCATGGTTCACTTGGGGAAACTGAGGCTAAGTGAACCTCCAAGGCGTATATCCAAGGTCGCACAGTGGTAGAGGCAGAACAAGATTGGGACCCTGACTCCTAGTTCAAGGCTTCCCCTACAGTCAAGAATTTGGAGCACTTGTTGAAATATGAGAAAATCATCTGGAAATATAATTTTCATTAAAAACAAGTCCCAGTGCATCCATTTTTTCAACTGTCACACAGAGCGTGTGTTATGTCCCAAGACCTGGGTTAAGCATCAAATAGCCCCTCACGTCTGTAGAACACATTTTGATTCACAGAAGACTTTGAAACGCATTGATACAATTTAGTCCTGCGAATGCTGCAGCGCCACACTGCAAATGACCTCAGGTTCAGAGAAGTAAAGTGACTTCTCCAAGGCCACTCAGCTGAGTGGCCGAGGGGTTTTGACAGGGACTGACCGGCTCTAAGCCCATGGTCTTCCCCTGAGCCTCAGTTATCAACACAGAGTGGCAGCCATGGTTGCTCTCACTACCTGTGCAGAATATCAGTGCCCACCTTTTTACCATAATTTACAAAAGTCATAATGTGGTTCAGAGCTGTCCAAGCGTTTCAGGGTTTATCGGTCAATGTGCCTCATTGGCAGTTGCCTTGACGGAGCTGAAAGAGGTAAGAGTCAGCCTCTGTGGCCCATTCCACACCAGGACACATTGTGTCCTGCAGAACTGCCTCCTCGCCCCCAGGCTCCCTTCCATGGGAACAGTGGCAGTGCACTTTGATCTTCAGAATGCAGCCGGGGCTGGTGGGAGGTGCATACGAACAGATTTCAGTAACCCGCTAAATGATGCTGCTTCAATGTCCTTCAAAGCCCAGATCACAGTCACTTCTTACAAGAAGCCTTCCTGGATACCCCAGCCAGAATAAATGATAACTTCTGCTCTGCTTCTAAGTCCTCCTCACCATTTGCTGGTGCCTAAATGCCTAGTTCTAGATCTAAGGAAGCCTCTTAGATGCAGGGTGTGCCCTGAATATGGGGCCTGTGCACCATCCCGAGTCGGGGGAAGGGGGCCTAGCGGAGAGCTCTGAATAGAGCCACTGTGAACGCTGAATTGAACGGATGAACAGAATTCTTGTGAATCTATTAGACATCCATCACAAATGTGTGAGCTGATTTTCTCTGGAATGCAATTTAGTGTCATCCCCACAGAATTCCGTAGAACCTGGAGGCTGGAAGTTTAGGCTTGGAATGGGGGCTTTTGGCCACCTCCTGGTCACTCAAAGAAAGTCTTCAGGTTTCCAGACCCAGCATCTTCTGATGGCCAAATGAGTACTCAGGAAAAAACCTGCCCAGGTTTCCAACCCAGCATCGGCCCCCTGGAATGCAGTCTGGTCCTGGTTTCTGAGCTGTAACTCTCAGTGGTTTTTGCTCTTTTGTTGTTTTTAAACTTCTTTGTTCTTTTGGAGTGAGCCAGCCTTGGTGCTGTCATTATGTGGCAGTGAGGCCAAGAGAGGCCTGATGGGGGTCCTAGCCCTTCAGGATGGCACCCATCCAGTGTCCCTTTCCACCTGCGGGACCTGCACCCTGGCCCCTGCAGCAGACCTAGCTCACCTCTCTTTTCGGTGTGTTTTGTTGCCTTCGTCTGTCTTTCTGTCTCATGCTTCATGCCTCTATCAAAGAGCGAGGACCAGTGTTTCACTAATGCTTTGTAGCATAATTTCATGATCTGTTTCTGTCTGACGTTGAAAGCACCTGGCTCAAGGAACAGCTGTCGGACACACACAGTGCTCGCTCAGCCAGCATTTGTACTATGGGTGGAGCCAGGCGCTGGGGGCCAGCCGGGGCCACTGGGATCTGTCAGTCACACATGATCAGTCCTGGCTCCTGCCCTCAAGGAGGAGCCACAGACTCACCAACAGGGGAAGCAAGATAGGGTCACAACCACCCTGAGTCTGGGCAGGAAGTGCTCTGGGCCATAGCCAGGGATCCACCCAGGGCTGGGGGCTCACGGGAAAGTGAGGACAATCAATCCAGAAAGGCATCCTGGAGGAGGTGGTATTTGAGCTGGGTTTTGACAAGGTGGGGGATTGGACATGAGGAGGGAGAGGAAGGTGGCATTTCAGATGAAGAGCAATGGGGCAGTGGGAGGTATGGCTGGGAAGCTCATTGGGACAGACCCTGCAGGGCCTTGAATGCCACTGTGAGGCTTCTGGGCATTACCTTGCAGGCTTGGTCCTCACACATGTGTTGCCTGTGGGCACTCCCAGGTAAGGGCACACTAGAAACCAGGAACTCCCCAGTTCCGCACACATACTCACAAATCAGGTGTTGTCTTGCACCCTAGTGAGACATTACGTTGTCTTGTGCATTGTTTGCTTAAATGAGAGCATTGAGACAGAATTTTGGAATAATACCACACCAAGAACAGATTAAAATTGAACCAGAAGTGCTCAATGTGAGTCATAGCATAGCCATGGGTCTCACACTGAAATACCTACAGGGGCCAGGCACGTCACAGAAAGAGGGGAAATCAGCATCGGGAACAAGACAATTGTATATTGCTTGTTCTGTAGCCGATGACACACTTGCCCCTTTAAAACACTAGGCAGCCAGGGAAGAAATGCACAGTGTGGCGAATAAACAAACAAACAAAAACCAAACAACACTGAGCAGACCAGCAATATGTTTCTGTTGGCCCCGCGTGGTTCGGGGGCCCCAGTGTTGCCTCTGATGGGTGGCCAGCAGGTGGGGTCTGTGCACGTCCTGTGGTCTGTGTTGGAGGCACTGTAATGTGACTGTGGCCTTGTTTCCCCTAAGTTCCCTGAAGGGTCCCTGCATTCGGGGCTTTGTAGGTGCAGAGACAACAGGAAGTGGGCTGCAGGCACAACAGCCTCCTCTCTACTGGGGACCAAGTCAAGGCTCAGAATGGTCACTCCACTGCCTCATGCTGGAAGAGCAGGGACTCAACCCTGGTCTTCAGCTCCGTCTTGCCGTGCCCCTGCCAGCACCACCATCTAACTGCAAAGTCCACGGCTCTCCAGAGAAGCAGAAATGAGACATTCAGCATTCTCCCCCTCACTCTCAGCCTCTCCCTTGGTTTTTCTCCTCTCTCTGTTTTTCTGAAGGGCTTCATGGCTGGCCTAGCTGGTGGGAGAAGAGGTTTTTCCCAGGAACAGATTGATGCTCTGTGTGCTGGGCTGCCCGGGCTGACAGGGCTGACCTTTACCGAGTTTGCTTGGGTTTTCCTTTCTCCGTTGGGAGCCCAGGAAGGTCTTGCTCTGGAGAGAAGACAGTTGAGAAACCTTGGCCTTCAAGGGGACCAGATTGGGGGTGGGTGCAGGGAAGATAGGAAAGGGGGGATCTGAGCCATGAAAGCCCTTTGAGGTCAGTTATTTCAATCTCTCCCGTACACACCGCCTTTACAGATGAGAAAACTGAGTCTTGGTGAGAAGAAAAGACTTGATCAAGGTCACTCAGAGAGGCTTGACAGAGCCCCAGAATCCTGCATGTGTGTGTATGTGCACATGGATATCTGTGAATACGTGTGTTATATATATTGTATGTACACACGTATATGTGTATGTATATATCCAGTGTATATATGTGTGTATTTTATAATAACGTAGGTGGTATATTATATAAATAATATGTAATATATTTGAAAGGCTGGTTGTGCCTGTGTTGGGTGCTCTAGTCAGGATCACGCTGGCCATAGACAGTGTTGTATATGCCCAGGTACCCGCTGACCCCTGAGCCACGGTGCACCATGCAGTTCTACAAAACCACAGGGAAGGACTGTAGAAGTCTCATGGTCCTTTTCAAATCATTCCTTCTTCCTCCTCTTCCTCTGCAGAGATTTTCTCTCAAAGCCCAGTTTGAATCCTTCAGAAATAGAACTTGGCTGCGAAGTCACTTTGAAAGACTTTCTGTATGTTAATTACAGCTGGCCAAGGTCTTGAGCAGAGGTGGGAGCCCACCATCTGCAGATGGGGTCGGCCCCCAGCGCGCTCTGCAAATCCCCATCATCTGGCAGGTGTCGTTTTGGGTTAATTAAGAGCTACACTGAGCCCTTTACCTGTCACTTCTGAGAATTTTAGTGAGAGTGAGAATTTTTGACTTTCTTGCCATCTCTGAGCTTTTAGCAAAGGGGAAACTGAAAATATCTCTGATTCTGCCAACTTTCCTGGCCCTGGAATCTCCAGGACAGCTGCATTCAGTGCCTTTTCTTTTTTTTTCTTTAATATATATTTATTTATTTTTGGCTGTGTTGGGTCTTCGTTTCTGTGCGAGGGCTTTCTCCAGTTGCGGCGAGCGGGGGCCACTCTTCATCGCGGTGTGCGGGCCTCTCACTGTCGCGGCCTCTCCCGTTGTGGAGCACAGGCTCCAGACACGCAGGCTCAGTAGTTGTGGTGCACAGGCCTAGCCGCTCCGCGGCATGAGGGATCTTCCCGGACCGGGGCTGGAACCCGTGTCACCTGCATTGGCAGGCGGATTCTTAGCCACTGCGCCACCAGGGAAGCCCCAGTGCCTTTTCCTGTGGCCCCCTTTAAACTTTTAATTTCAATCACTCCTTTCTAGTTACCTAGTTATTGGTTTTTACAATAGTTATTGTTATTTTACAGCCAGCTCTTCTATGTTTGAAAGATGGTGCTGTTTTGGGAAAATCCACCATTTATCCTAAATTTCTTAAGCCTCTGCTTTCTTTTTGGGCCTTTGAGGAGAGAACATCTATTCCTCAGCTTGATTCTGTTTAGTAGCTTTGGAAGGGCTTTCCATTTGCCACTCAGGGGCCTTTCAGCAATCGGGCGGCCCTGGCACATCCCATTGGTAAGGTTTACCCTAATCCTAGCCCCGCCCCGTTGCCTTCTGATGACGTGTTTCCGGTCCAGTGATGTGCTGCCAGTTACCTCACTTCTGTCTGATGCAATCTTGATTTCCGGTTGCACCAGCCACCATTCCACGCCCCCCCCACCCCCCACCCCGCCACTGCCGTGACCATGAATGAATGAACCAGATAAGAGGGAAACATCAAAGGACGAAAATAATACACACACACTTATATTTGGTTGAGGAATTACACGGTTTATAGAGGGATCAGGGTTACAGGTTCTTAGTAAGGTATCTTGACCCAATAAAGCGAGGAAAATAACATTAGGAGTAAACTGTGCCCCATCAGTCGGGGTGTAATTATTTGTGAATCGGATCTCTGGATTCCAGCGTTTGCTGGATTCTGATTTTTGCTCCCAATCAATTTCCACTGTTACCTGACCAGTGGAATACTGACTAATAAAAGACTTAATAGGCGTTTCAGTGAAGGCCGCAGGAGGTTCTGCAGGGACTGGAGTATTTTTCTGCAGAATCATCGGAGGTGGATGTTTGCACCCAAAGCCTCCCATGTTAGGATGAGGCTGAAAATTGCCATCAGTGTCAGGAATTTTCGCCCAACTAGGGCCCTGGAGATAGATGTCTTTATCCATACATACCCGACCAGGCTGTACACCCATATATAAGGGCACTTCCTTTTGTGGTTTATTGCTGGGGGTGTTTTGACTCGATGGAATTTTTTTGCCAGAAGTAGCTGCATAGGTATTTGTTGTTTCAGTCTCATCTTCTTTGGTGAAATGTGGGGTAGGTGCTTTGTTGGTGGTCTGCATTATCAAGCTGTTATGTACACCACCTTCCCTGCATTGTCGTTCCAGTTGCTTATGCCATTTGGTCTGGGCCTTCAAAAGCTCTTTGCGGGCTTCCCTGGTGGCGCAGTGGTTGAGAGTCTGCCTGCCGATGCAGGGGACACAGGTTCGTGCCCCGGTCCGGGAAGATCCCACATGCCGCGGAGCGGCTGGGCCCGTGAGCCATGGCCGCTGAGCCTGCGCGTCCGGAGCCTGTGCTCTGCAACGGGAGAGGCCACAACAGTGAGAGGCCCGCGTACCGCAAAAAAAAAAAAAAAAGCTCTTTGCATTTGCCAACCAATTCTCCACTGCTTGGTCCTCTGCAGACATGTTAGGTTGATTGTTTTCTTTATTGGTTGAGAAGCCCTGCATGCATTGCCACGGGCCCGGCTCATAGTTGGTGTATTTTTGCCCATAGTTACTCTTCTTAATTTTTGTGGTTTGAATTGTGCCATCTGCTGAAGTTTGGTAGAACCCATATAGGTACTGGTCGACAAGGGGGTTGGAAAGATGAGTCACTCTTTGATTATGCACAAGGCAAGAGTGAAAAGGGAGGTCTTCAAAGGCATATTGAAAACTGAAATTATTGCCAATGCGAAGCATCTGACTGGAAAAGTATTCTAGGCAATAAAAAGCTGAGCGTGGAGTAGGGGATGTGTTCCCTCTGCTCTTCATATGCACAGTGCAGTACCAGTACTGAGGCCACATAAAAACATCACCGGGAAAAGCGGGCAAGCACCCCTCGGTGGCATTTCCAACCACATATGGCAGCTGGTATGTGTCATCTGCAAAAATCTGGATGGTTGACGTTAGGTTATTGGCAATTGTCTTTGTGCCTGCTGCCTCCATGACCTCCTTAACTTGTATGTTGAAAATTTTGATCCTACGAGCCTTTGGTCGGATGCCCCAGTAGTTGTTGAGGAGTCGCTGACAGTCTTGGGGACTCCAGTGGCACTGGAATCTGTTGAAGTCGAGGTAGGCCCAGGGGTGCTGTAACCCAAGTAGGCAGACATGTCAGAGGCATGGCCTTTAATCTGCTTGTAGAGATTGTTGTCACAGAAGGGGAACACACAAGTTCTGGTGGAACGAGTGGTGACGAGATTCCCTTGCCATTGAGAATCACATGCCAATTTCCTGAGGACTCTCCAATGCCTCTGCTGCCGCCGCCTGCATCTGAAACTTCTGAGTCTTGCGTAGCCATCTCCAAATTACTGCTTCCTGCGCTTCTCGCGGTAGCCACTCCAGAGGATCCGCGGGGGGGCCAAAGGGGTACGTTCTCCTCCTCGTCCTCCCGCAGGGAGACTGGGCTCTCCAGGGCTGGTGTCTGCGACCTTGGGACATTTAGCGGCTGCGGGGGTGGGGTGGGGCATGTCTGTGAGGCCCATAGGCGTCAGCAGGCACTTCTTGGCCTGGAAGACACCTCGGGTAAGGTTTCCACCAAAGGAGCTATCTCCTGGGAAAGAGTCTATCAGCTCTTGGTCTGCTGAATTAAAAGTGAGATAAGGGTTCTTTCCCTCCTCGATTATTTTGTCGTAGGTCATGGACTCGCATGGCTGCATCCACCTTGTTGACCTGACAGCCCTTAGCAAGGCCGTTAATAGGGCCAAGGTACTTATAGCCAGGGAGGACAAGACCCATTGCAGAGTGTTTAGGTCGTCCTCCAGATCCAGACAAAGCTGGAAGCCACGGCTGCTGTTGGTTTGGTTTAGGGACAGCGCGTCCAGGTTTTGAGTTGCACCACGTAGCCGCTGCCTGGATAACATTTATAACAGTCAAAACTGTGATAAGCCATGCACGTGCGATATTCCCGTGTATGCTTATTAGATTGATCCAAAACCACCAGCTTCGCCAGCCCCTTACGTTCCTCGCACGACAGGACAACAGCTCTGTCACGGCTAAACTTGCACTCTGGACACCTCACCTTTATTTCAGCCAGACCAGTGGTGTCAAGGCACTGTGAACAGGTCAAGAGACTCCTCTTGCGTGTCTTCCCTTGCCTCCTGGGGGGCCCTTATATCCCTGTGTCGGCTGCTGATTCAGCAGATGCGGCAGGGGACGAGGGAGGAGCTGGGGGAACTTCGGCACTTTCCAGCTGACATGGGGAACTTTGAGCTGCTCACCAAGGCAATGGAAATCCCCTTGCTACCGAAACTACAACTGGTCTATTCATAGCGCTCTCAGGTAAGTGGGGTTTGTTAGCGCCTGTAGGAACCTCGAACACCGGTTCCACTGGTATAGCATTGCCATGGCCCCACTGGAAAAATTCTCTTATCTCCCATTTACTTATTTCCCCAAATCATGCCTGAGTTTTACTGTGAACCTAAAAAGGAACATTCTTTCCTCCAAAGGTTCCTCATGTTCCAGGGTAGTGCTGTTCCCGTCAACCACAGTACACTTATATAACTGGTAATAAGTACAGGCGTTGGTTCAATTTGCACAGAACCTTTACATTTTTGATCAACCCCACATGGCCGACCCACCCAAAATGGCTTTAGCAGACTCTACAATTTTACTGGTCATCTTTCCTTCCTCCCACCAAATCACCATCTTATCTACCCAGTCACTGAAGGGAAAGTTCTCATTAGTCCGGTTTCCACAGCCATAAAATGGCACAGCACGGGCAATAGCCTCCACGATGCTTGTCTTGCTGGTGGTCGCAGGTCTGTAGAACCAGATGGCGTTGCACTTGTTGAACTCCCACCGGGCCCAGCGAACTAGGACGTTCACTGCCAAGACGGCGTCGTACCGATTCACCTGGAAAAGTTGGAACACCTTGTTCCTTGTGATGTCCCCGACTGGAAGCTTGCCTAGCAGGTAGCCTTCGGCCGACTTTGTCAGGAGCATTTCGGCTCGCGCGTTCTCCAGTGCTGCTCTGTCGAGCTCGGTTGAAAGCTGCTGCGAAAGGATTCTTTGTCTTCCAGCAGCCATTGTCTCTCAGAAGTTATTCCGTTTTCGACCAGCCAGTCCACACCCTCGCTGTATTTGTGAGTGGTCCTGTTAAGAATAACAGGTACCGGGCTTCCCTGGTGGCGCAGTGGTTGAGAGTCTGCCTGCCGATGCAGGGGACACGGGTTCGTGCCCCGGTCCGGGAGGATCCCACATGCCGCGGAGCGGTTGGGCCCGTGAGCCATGGCCGCTGAGCCTGTGCGTCTGGAGCCTGTGCTCCACAACGGGAGAGGCCGCGGCAGTGCGAGGCCCTTGTACCGAAAAAAAAAAAAAAAAAAAAAAGATAACAGGTACCTTGTTACTAGGGCCACAGGGCTCTGGCTGCAGATCTTTCTTCCACTGAGCGATCAAAGCTGGGCGGCGCTCTGTATGGAGGGTGGCTGGAGAAAAGGCTGGAATGTTAGTCCATGCCCAGTGAGCCTCTGGATGCTGCTTAATGAGGAGATAAAAGACAATGTAGCTGGCATCAACAGATTTAGTCAGCCCGCCTTGTTTTGTTTTAGTCACAGTTACCCAGTCCTCAGTGTTCGGGGTTATACCCTCCAAGTCATCACGCTTGATAACTTCCTTAATGTGTTTGATATGTCAGCCAAGCACAAAGGACTTAACTGTCCCCTGCTCTAACAGACAGTGCAGATGAAAGTAACACAAGGAAGGATGTCAGGGCTAATCTTAGAGCTCCGTGTTCATGGGGAACGACTTGGTCAGATCCCCAGATAACTGGGTTCTCATGGTCAAAAGGCCCCCTTCTCCGGCAAAAGAGAACTTTCCTTCTCTGGGGTGAAGATAATGTTCTATATCTTCATAGAGGTTTCCGCTACACAGGTGTATACATTTGTCAAAACGCAGCAATAGTACATTTAAGATCTGTGCATTTCATTATGTGTACACTTTACATCAAAAGAAAAAACTTTTAAACAAATAATGAATTTCAGTTAATGATAACGCAGGCTGAAATACTTAGGGGAAAATGTATTGATGTTTCCAGTTTACTTGGAAATACATAAAAGATAAGATGAATGAAAGGCTGGAGGGAGAGATAGATGATAAGCAAGTATAAGAAAATACTGATGGCGGAATTAGGTAGTGGGTACACAGTGTTCACTGTAAAATTCTTTCAACTTTGCTGTGTGTTTGAAAATTCTCAGACATACCAGAGGTGGGGAGGGTGGTGAGGAGAGGATTTTCTCTCCCCTGCTGGCCCAGCCCGGTGATGTCTTCCTTGGGATGGTGGAAGCCCGGGGACTTGGAAATAGGCCGGTGTTCTGGTCCTGCCCTGGCCCTGCCTGGTGTGTGGCTTGGGGGAGGGGAGGTTGAAGGAACTTATCTCTCAAGTTTGTCCAGTCCAAATAATCTGGAACTGTGAGTCCCAGCAGAGGTTGGTGGGGTTTAATGTAAGATAAGTTTGTGGTGGGGGGAACGGGCCTATCTTACTTCCCATTAATTCTGGGAAGAAGTGAGCTGCTTGGAGTTGGGTAGGAATGAGGGGAGTGATCGCTAGTCCCTCGGATACCTAGTGAGAAGCCAAGTCCCTCGGCCCCGAGCCCCTGAGTTCTCTGCTCTAAAATCTTGGATGGGGTTATCATGAGATGGAGTGCCACGCCCTCTAGATGCTTCCTAACTGCACTCAGATGGGGTGTTGGAGGGGGGACGGTTAACTTTCGCGTGCTCACGCCTGTGGCTCAGGCTTCCTGACATCACGGAATTCTCGGGCCCTGTGATCCACACTGTTCTTGGACCACAGTCTTTCACCTCAACCCCACTGGCTGCCCAAACGTGGCATGCAGCTGCTTCCTTCGATTTCCACATGGGGAGAAAACATCAGCCCAGTCGTATTGGCATTTGAGTGTGTAGCAGGCTTTATGTCCCAATGTGGGTGACTTAAAACAGGAATTAGACGCCCACTTCTTGAATGTTCTTCGCTCCTCCCACCCCACGGGGCACGGACGTCTCCTTTTGTCTCCCGCTTTCTCCTTCTTGATAGCAGAACCTCCCTCGGTTCAGGTCGTTCAGTCCTCCACGCACCGCACGTGAGCTGTCACCATCCCCACCCCTGAACCCAGCTCTGGGCCTCCTTTTGCATATCCAAGAACTCAGCAATAAAAATAAATAAAGCTCTAAAATTCCTTTTAGGGACTGATCCAGTCTTCCCTCACTCCCCAGCTTCCCCAGTCTCCTTGGCACAGGAGCAGGTAGTTTTGTTCTTCCAATACTATTATCTTGTTTACCTGTCACCAATCCTATGATGTAGGTGTTTTATTAGGCCCATATTCAAGATGACAAGACTATGCCCAGAGAGGTTCCATTACTTTCCCAAGGCCACACAGCCAATAAATGGCAGGCTGACTACAGACCATGGGGGCAGGCTCCCTCTCAGCGCTGCCACGGGAAGCCCACACCAACCCTGTGGGCAGGCTCCTCCCTGCCCCCTCCCCACTTTCTGGTGGCCCAGCACAGTGCGGGGGCCTAGCTCACGGTGCCAGTTCCAGGCCTGGTCTCAGAAGGTCCAGTCTTGCTTTCTCCTCAGGACTGCTCGCTCCTGGGGGACTGAAGATGGAGAAGATCATGACCCATGTTTCGTTGTTGAGAGTTCTTGGGGCTTCTGTTGGAGCACCTCCAGACACGGTCTCTGAGGAGGGTCCAGGTGCTGTGTGCTTCCCAAATGGAGGTCTCACTGCCTACTGGGCATGAGCTGCTGGGCATGAGCTGGCACTGCAGTCAGGCCTCACGGAAGATTTTCTTTTAATGCATAAAGAAAAGGTTTCCCAGTTTAAAGGGTTGGCATTTTTGAGAGATGCCCAAAGCACGGATCAGTTAGTGGAATGAGGCAAGGGTCCCGTGGTGTCCTTGGTGCTGGGCAATCATAAGAGAAGTATCTATTGTGCAAGCTCTGTCTTGGGCCCTCTGGCCTCACCTCTGGGTGCCCCAACAATGATCCAGAAGTGGGGCTTTCATATGATGCCTGAGAATCTCATTCCTGTACTGGAGGAGCATTGCTTCGTGCCTGTGGACGTTGCAGCTGTGTTGTCCCTCGGGCTCCCGTTCCCTCTCGCTCTCACAGCCTCCCAGCTGGTCTCCCTGACCACGGGCTCACCTCCT
This sequence comes from Delphinapterus leucas, assembly GCF_059928025.1. Lineage (NCBI taxonomy): Eukaryota > Metazoa > Chordata > Mammalia > Artiodactyla > Monodontidae > Delphinapterus > Delphinapterus leucas. The sequence continues at coordinate 89,331,512 of NC_143134.1, read as the reverse complement.
GCAGCCCGTCCTCCAGGTCCTGGTCCTCCTGAGTCTGAAGGCTTCCTGGGTCCCAGCCCTGAAGGGAGAAATGCATAACGTTTCTGCTTCTCCCCACTCTGCTCCATGGCTTGCCTCTGCTGGGGCCTCATGAAGACCTGGCTGTGCGGGGGTCACACTCTGTCCATCCCACCCCAGACTTTTGCTTGTGCCCGGAATGCCCTGTCTGCCTCTGCATATCAAACTCCTACCCATCCTGGCTCACATGCTCCCCTCCACCCAGAAGGCATCCCCAGTGCTTTCCCCAGACCTTGTCTTGGCTGGAGCAGGCTCTCTTTTCTAAGCTGCGGTCCTAAGATTTGAAGGAAAGAAGGTGAATGTGCCTCAGGTGTCGTGATGATGGCGAATTCAAGCAGGGGAGACGCAGCAGGAGATTGGAGCCTCCAGACCCAAAGAAACTCATCATCAGGTGGGGCCCACAGAGCCTCAAGGAGAGGCCTCCCTCCCTGCTGGGAGCACTGTGGCCCCTGAGAAGTGAAATTCAGGCTCAGCAGATAGGAAGGGCCTTTAGACATCACTTGGTCTGATCTGCCCATTTACAAATGGAAGACAGAGGCCCAGGGTGGGAAGGCAGTGTCACATGGGCAGAGGGCCCTGGGCTGGGAGATAGGAGGCTGGACTTGGAGTTGCCTCCTGGCCTGGGCAAGTCCCCCCACACCTTCCTGAGCCTCCATTTCCTCACATATAAAATGCAGACAGTTGCACCCATCTCGTGAGCTTCACAGGACTGTCAGGAGGGTTAAATGAGATTCTAGATGCCCAGGAGGCCTTGGTGACCGATGTCAGGTCATTGTCATGTGACTGACATTTGCTGAGCAGTCACTGCGTGCCAGACACTGTGTATCATTCATTCAGTCTTTACAGTGACCACGTGCAGTGGGATCTATTAATTGTCCTGACTCTACGGAGGAGGAAACAGGCGCAGAGAGGTTGAGTAACCTGCTGATGGTCACAGAGCTAGGAAGAGGCAGACGCAGGATTTGGACCCAGGCAGTCTGGCTCCAGAGCCCTTGCTCTGAAGGGTTCAGTGGCAGCATGTGGGCTTGAATCTGGGTGGTCTGCTGCTTCCCAGCCATCTTTGTGGCCGAGCTAGTCCGGGTCCATAGACAGACAGCTTTCTTGGCAATTGGGGACCTGGTCTCCCCACATCTCATGGATGAGGACTCTTAAACCCAGCCAGCTACCTGTGTGGCACTTCAGATAATGACACCATCCTGGAGTCCCCAGCATGTGGCTGGACCAGCCCTGAGGTCTACCTCATGCCCCAGAGACCGTCAAGCTCCCCTTACCCAGAGGGCACACTCTCACAGGGCATTTCATAGGACAGGGGCCCCGCCGAAGGTACCACCATGCCAGTGCTCTAAACACAGCAGGCAGGGTGGGTCCCTGGGGGTTCATTTCTTCCACCAGGAACAGGATGGCGTGGTGGATGGAACGTGGGCAATGGATCGGATAAACCGGTTTGAATCCTGGCACACAGCAGGTGCACAACACACCCCTGGCTATCAGTACTAATAATGGAAGTAGTGAGAGCCGTCATCTGTGAACGAATGGGAGGAGTTCCCATTCTTTCATTCATTTAACAAATAGTTTTCAGGGCCTGCTAGACATTGAGATAGAGGCATGAACTCCCTGCCCCCATGGAGCTTACATCCTAGTGGAGGAAGCAGAATTAACAAGAAAGATAAGCACAATAAGTTAGATATGTTAGATTGTGATCAGTTCAATGGAGAAAAGTTAAGCAGGGAAAGTGGAAGGAGTTTCCATTGGAAATGCAATGGTTCGGAGGTGACATTAGAGCAAAGCCTGGAAGGAGGTGAGGGAGAGAGCCATGTGGACAAGAGCGTCATGTTACAGGTAGAGGCAGCGAGCTACCGGCAGTTCATGGAGCACCGACTGTCTGCTGTGGACGGGGTGTTACACTGGGGGTGGGTGGCACGTGGGTGCTGAGAGGAATCAGACACTGACCTGCAGACAGACGCTCCCATGTCACAGGAGAGTCCCGTGCAGGTCAGGGCAAATCTGGCGCTGTGGGGCACAGTGGGAGACAGGGTGTGCCCCAGGAGGGGCAGGAGAGGGGCTTCCCAGAGGAAGAGGTATCTGAGTGGGATTCTAGAAAGTCAGGCAGGTGGGGACGGGGTCGAGGATGGTGGGCAACACTGACAGGTACATCCTCTCGAGGAGTTGGAGCTGTTTATGGCCCTTTGCCAATTTGGGGACAGAGTTGAGGGGAGGGTGTGGGATGGACAACAAGGATACAATTAATTAATTAACTCCAGCTGAACAGGCCCGAGACTTGCACTTTTGGGGGCTGGAGATCAAGGAGGCTTCCTGAAAGAGGTGGCCTTGGAGCTGGGCCTGGCAGACAGGCGCGATGCTGCTAGATGGAGATGCAAAGACAGCCTTTGCTGGTGTAGTCCAATGCCCCGGGCCAGGCGCAGTGCTGTCAGGAAGCGCCTCTGATGGGGCAGCTCCGTGGGTGTCCAGAGCCCTGGGGAGAGGGTGGCTGTCCCCCTTCTCCAGGCGGCTTGTGGCTCTGCTCCCCCACCCGACCCCCCAGGAGGAGGAGGAGTTGCCGTGGCGCTGATGGAAATGCAGAGGCTGGGCTGCTGCGGCCCAGCACTGTCACCATGCTCTCCCTTGCACGCTGGAACCTGACACCCTGACCACTGAGGCATAAAAAACAGAGAATTGGAAGGCTCAGCCTGTCAGGCTGGGAGTGGCCCCCAGAGAGGCCAGAGGAGCGCATGTGTGCATGCGCGCACGTGCGTGTGTGTGTGTGTGTGCGCGGGTGCGCGCGCGCATGCCTTGCCTGCAGTTGCCTGTGGAAGTGGGGAGGAGGCTGGCTGGGCCCGGGGGTGGGAGCGGCTGGCCCTCGGGCCTGCTTTATTGTTCCTGCTGCACCTGGTGGAGCCCTGGGGCCCCTACACTTGGGCCGAGGCCCCCAGAGAGAAAGCAGTGCTCCAGGTCCTGACTTCTGGCTGGCTGTCCTTCTAGAGGCTCCTGCCCTTCGGCCCTTTGGCATCCCTAACAAGAATCCATGGAAGCATGGATGGTGCAAGGGTGGTCTCATGGGGCTGTGTGACTCCTGTCACCACTGCCAGGGTGGGGCCCACATGCTCTGTAACCAGTAGCCTAAAAAGCCACTCAACAGCCAGCTACCTATACAACTGCTGCCAGGCACTGGGGCTCCACACCCCAGGAGCTGCAGCCACAGGGAGGAGACAGGAGGGGCCTGTCCTGCTATGGAGCCAGGACAGCAAGGTTTGAGGGCAGGGATTTTGAGCCCCTCTCCTGACACTGGCTAGTGGTAAAGAGGCTCTCCTGTGGCTGGAAGTGAGGGCACAAGGAAGTGCCAGACGCAAGCATCATGGCTCCACGAACAGCTGGGCAAGAGTGAACCATCCTCATTTACCACTCTGCCCGCCGGCACCCACTGCTCTCTCCACCTGGCGCAGCTTGCAGCTCTTGGTCCTTTCCCCATGCCCAGGAGACCCCACCCAGTCGCTCTTCTGTGCTCCCCCAGCCCTTCAGCTTGTCCCTTCATCTCAGCAAAGTGCTGGGGGCCTGAGTTTATGTCTCATCTTCCCCATTGGACTGAGGCCTGGGGAGCAGTCATCTCTGGATTCACAGCACAGAGGTCTAGACTAGAGTTGGGGTCATCTTTGGCTTCCCAGTCCAGAGCCACTCAGGAAACACATGGAAGTGGCACTGCATCCACACTGGGGTCCTGGAGTGGCCTCTGTCAGCACTGAGAACCAAGTCCCAAGCCCCAGACTGTTTGGTTCTCAGCAGTTGTATAGGTAGCTGGCTGTTGAGTGGCTTTTTAGGCTACTGCTGAGAACCAAGCACTCTGGGCCTTTGGACTTGGGTTGGGTGAATCCAGGCTGTTTTGTGAGAGACCCTGGGCATCAGTTTTCCCATCTGTAAAATGGGTCAATAACCTCAGGGAACACCTGGCACATGGTAATCCAATGGTACACATGTGAGAGGTTGGTATTCAATCCCACTAATAAGAAAAAGGTTATAGGGGAAAATGTAGACAATGCCAATGACAGCTGCCCACTTGATAAGGGGGTGGACCAGACTTGCCTTTCTTGGTTACACAAAGTACCCGCAGTTTATGAAAGAGACAAATGCCATTGGCATTTTCCGAACCTGACTTGACATTTGGTTCCTGTTTCTCTCTCCACCTACCACATGCAGGGAGTGAGTTTTCCGGGAGCCCCTACAGCCACCCTCAATACCCCTCGTACAACGACTCCTGGAGGTTCCCCAACCCAGGGCTGCTCGGTGAGTACTGGCGGAGGCCCTGCGGGGCCCCTGGGCCATCAACTGCCCCATTGGGCACCCTCACTGGGCCAGGGTCCTTCAATATCCTCAGGTCCGGTCACTGAGGTGGGGTGGGTAGCTCTCCCCAGATGCTTGCAACATGGGAGTTGTGATGGGGCTTCAGGACAGTAAACACCACTCCAGCCCTACTTATGCCCTCAGCGCTCCCCCCGATGTTTTAGTGGATAAGGGAAAATGGCACAGAGGGGGAAGGCCATTGAGGGAGAAAGAGAAAGGTAGGAAAAGTGCCTGCCCAAGAGTAACATATTTCTTAAGAATCATTGAATATTTTGGCGAGAAATCTCTAAATAAGAGCAGCCAGGAGACCAACTTGGATTGATTGGTAGTGGCTATCTGTCTTGGTAAGGACTCTGAGGCAGGGATATTGATTAGTGATGTCTGCCATGGACACCACTAGAGCCAGCTCCATTAGAAATGGGTTGCCCTGTGGCTGAAGGCCTGCCAAGTCATGCCGTTCCGAGCTCAGCTGGTGCCCAGACTCTGCCCAGGCCTCAGACTGCAGATGGTCCATGGCTGTGGCCAGCCTGATCTGTGTACATCATCAAAGATATCTGGGCCACCCCAAAGACCAAGCAGGGCTAACTCAGCCCTCAAAAGGCCAAGGAGAGCCCTTTGTTTTGTTGCAGTGAACTTACATGAGACCAGCTGGTGAGTGCCAGCTGGAGCTGAAGATTCTGGAGCATGAAGCAGGGGCTCAGTGCTCACAGATGTCACACACCCTGGGGGCAGAGCCAGTGAATCAGCCTGTAGGCAGCAACACCGATCTCTCCCCAGCAGTCAGCTGAGGAATTTCCACTACGGTCAGGCATGGAAGGGCCTCTGAGACCATCCAGGTTTATCTGTACAGCTTAATAAGGCCTGCTTAATTAAGAACCTGTTACTTCCCTGGATCCTGAATTATTTCACGACTGAGAAACATACACTTTATCAAAAAAGCAAGAACCTGGTGTCTTCAAACTCAAGTTGCTAGGCACGGGTCTGCGAAGGAGGCCAGGAAGTCACAGCCTTGGCCCCTTCCCCAACCTACTTTGGTGATTAGGACAGACAATGACGTAGACACCATCCCTTCCTGGCTGCAATCCTTCCATGAGTTTGAGCCTTGGGCCACCCAAAGCATTTTGGTGTAGCTTGCAGAACTTCAGGTGAAATAAGGAACAATGCCAACTAGCACTCCAGGCCCTGTGCCTGAATATTTCATTTTATAGCAGACTGGGTTCTTGCCATCTGTGGCCTCCTGGAGGGGCTGAATCTGGGGACTGATTGCTCAGACTTCTTTTTTGGTTTTGGTAAAAATTACTTCTAAGTATGAGGTAAGGTCTCCGCTTACTTAATGCTTTTCCTTAAACAACCCCCCTGAGAGGCCCTGGGTTCTGATTTGGCCCAGTTGTCAGTTTCAGGAGGCAAACGCTGACCCTGAACCGAGTCTTTCAGCAGGGGTTGTGGTGGAGGGATGGGTCAGGAGGCCTGAGCCTGGGAGCCGCTCCCTGCAAATCAGCCTCATACAGAGCCCTGGTCCCAGCGCTGCTGTGAGACCCACAGGGGATGTGGCACAAAGGAAGCCTGGGCCAGGCTGCAGGAGGGGTTCCTTGTGATGGGGATATGACCCCAAGGAGGCCATGTTGACCTAGGGCCTCCACATATGGTCGTGTACTGCCCAAGGGGACAAGTGGGGGCTGAAATCGAGCCCATGCATGGCACAAAGCCCGAAGCCCTGGCACAGAAGTATGGCTGCTTTTTCTAATTTTTATGAGGTATCTGATAGGCTTATTTGCCTGGGAGTTCAAGAATCAGAGAAGTGAGAAAGGAGCTGCTCAGGCAAGCATAGCAAAGGGATGGAGTAGGAGGTAGGGCCACAGGTGGGGGACCTTGAATGCCACACTGAGAAGTCTGCACCTGATTGTGTGGGCAGCTAGGACCCCAAGGGGATGTCAAGGGGAAGGTGGGACTAGACCACATCCGAGGCCTTTGCCGCTCAAGCTGGAGTGAAATCCAGTTCATATCCCCAATTATATGCATGGACTATGTGTCTGGTGTGGAAAAGTTGTGGACAATGTCCCAGGGAGCTCACAGGCTGGGGGTGAGAGAGCCTCAGGCAAGTGTATCTGTGCTGGGATGTGCTCAGTGACTTGAGGGGGTCCAGAACCAGTGTGGAGAAGAGGAAAAAGAATCAAAACTCTGTTCATCTAAATGAGCACTTGCTAATTGTGCAGGCACTGGGCAAAACCCCTCATGTGGGTTACCTCATTTTATCCTTTCAACAGTCCTAGGGGGCACAAGGTATCAATATTATCTTTACAGATGAAGAGTGAGGCTCAGAAAGGTTAATTAACATACTTGAGGTCACACAGCATGCAGGCAGCAGAATGAGAACTCAAACTCCCATCACCCTGACTCTAGAGCCTGTATTCATAATCAGTGTGTGATGTGGTACTCCTACTCTTCCTGACCAATTCAGTCTGAACAGTACTACAGCCAGGAAAAGAGGCTCATCTCTCCATAGTAACAAGCCTGGGAATCCCAAATACTCAGACCTTGTATGCCATGAGAACAGCGCTGATCTATTTTTGAAAGCCAGGTTATTGTATTTATCTGTCAGGCTTTCAGTTGCAAACAACAGATTCCACTCTGGCTGGTTTAAGCAGAAAGTGAATCTATTAAGGAATATTGGGGGCTCCCAGAATCTCCAGGAGGACCAAAGAGACAGGCATGGGACACACAGCCAGGAACAGCACCAGGGCTGCTCTAGCATATACGCCTCCACTGTTGGTACCCGCAAGCAGCCCGCTCTGTGCTACTGCTTCAGCTGGGGTGCTTGAGAGCTCTGCCCTGCCTCTGTACCCACCTCCAGCAGGTAGAGTCTGTCAGCCCACTTCCTCAAGCTGCTCCCCTCCCAACTGAGGTCAAACTCAAGAGATTCTAATTGACAGGGCCCAGGTGACGCCCCTGTGCTCTAGCAGCAAAGGCAACTGGGAGAATGAGTTCTGACTTCTAACTCAAAGAGGCAGGCCTCATACCACAGAAAACTCTGCAAACGCAAGAAAAGTTTAAACAATGTTGGGCTGTTACAAACATGAGAAATGGCCCCTGCTCTGCCCAAGTCTGTAACCTGGGGAATCACGGTCAGGTCATCAACCAATCTGGACCTCAGTTGCCTCAGGTGTAAAATGAGGATAGTGGCCACTGGCAGCTTCATTCAAGCGGGAGCTGAACACGATGCTCTCTTGAGGCCCGGAATGCAGTGATCCTACTTCCCTGAAGATGAGTGAGATGCCAGGCTTGCTCTGCCACAGTCTTGCAAATAAGTTTCAGGCCCACTCCCATCTACCAGCCTGCCCTTTCCCCAGTGTCTTCAGGGCTTTAGCTGAAAAAATCCCACTGGGCTGGAGAAGTAGAGTATTTCTGCTACTTGGGGAGGGTGCCAGTGGGGAAACCTGCTCTGAGGTGCCTCTGTGCTCTGCTAGATCAGTGGGAGCTGTGGAAACAGGTGGGACCCTCACACACCCTGCCCACACCTGGATGAGCAATGCCACCTAACGAAGCTGCAGGAGAGCCTCCCTTCCCGCCGAGCCTCCTCCCCAGGAGCTGCCTGCGGTCTGCCCACGCCCAGCCCAGCCAGGGTGGCCGGGATCCAGCATCCCACTGGGGCCCCGGGCAGGCGGGGCAGCAGGCTGGCGGCAGGAAGAAAGGCCGCTGCGGTCAATTAGGATTAGAACAGGAGCGCCTGTGGCCACTGTATAGGGATTAGAGAGCGAGTAGGAGCCCGGAATGACTGTGTCAAGAAGTAAATTGATGATAATGTGAATTAGAGAGGAAAAATGACAGAAGAGAGGACAAGTTTATTCTAGTTGGAGGTCTAATGGGCACCAGGAAGACAGAGCGCTTTGTGAGGTGATGTTTTCATTTCTCACGGTAAATGCAAGCGTTTTTGATTTTTGCCATGGGGCCCTCGCACTGGGGTCGCTGGACAGCCTGGCCGTGAGATTAGGCTTTGAGAGGGAAGCAAGTCAGAGCCCAGGGTGAGAGCTGGCCCCTGGGAAACTCTGAGGCCCGAGCCAGGATTTCCTGTCCCTCATTTGCAGGGGCAGCCCCTGTGGTTTTCCTGCTCCTGTGCCATGCTCGGGTCCACGGGGCTGGCCCTCACATCACACACACACACACACACACACACCTCTCACCTGGGATGCTGGGTTGGCACCGCAGATACTCTGTGGGTGACTGGCCCCCTCCCTCAGGAGAGAGAGCAGAGGAGGCTGCCAGGCGTCTGAGTCAGGGCTCCAACCAGGGAGGTGACAGAAGGCAGCAGAAAAATCCATCTCTGGGAATACTTCAGCACGGCACTGGTGTCCATACCTTCCGGAACAGCACAGCAAGGCACTGCCTGCGCCCCCATCGTCACTGCTGCTTGAGCCATTACTGCCTTCCTGGGGGCTAGGGAGGGAGAATTTTACCCACTAAATGGGGCTGGGATTGGAGGGGCGGTGGCACATGCTAATCATGCCCTCTTGATTACCTCCTAGCAGCGTGACCCTGGGCAAGCTACTTATTCTCTCGGTGCATCAGTTTCCTCATTTGCTAAATGGGGGCAATACTAGTGCCTACCTGGTAGAATTGCTGTGGAAATTAAAAGAGTTAAAAGCATATAAAGGGCTTAGAAAAGTGTCCATTTCCAGAGCACCTTCACATCCTTACCTTGTGGTGCCCTCGTCTAGCCCCACTGTGACCCCCCTTTTAGAGATGAGAAAACTGAGGCTCAGGGGAGTGAAGCCACTTGTCCAAGTTCACTCAGCCAGGAGTGATAGAGCCTGACTGGCAATCTTCAGGCCTTGGTGCCCAGTTATGGCATCTGGGAGAATTGCCAGGATTGGTTTGGATTTGGGTGAGATTTCAGAATAAGTATGAGTCACCTTCCCTGGGGAATTAAGAAGCTTACTATTCCTGCCCCAGCAGACACGTGGTCTACAGTGGCTGACAGGACCCCAGCTGCTATCCACTTGCATAAACACGGCCCTCTGACATAGCTGTACAGGCTGTGAACTGTGTCATGGAAGAAAGAGTCCTGAACTAGGGGCCGACAACCAGAATTCCCCGCCAGGCTCTGGCCCTGAGAGGCTCTGTGGCTTTGGGCACATGAGTGGTCTGGGGGTAGCCTCAGTTCTACTACCCCCAGCCCCACCTGTAAAAGGAAGAGACAGCCTGGTGTCTCTAACTTCTGTGGTTCTGAGAATCTGCTCGTCCCCTTGAGCCCCCCAGACCCTTTTGTCCCTGGAGAGGAGTTTGAACACAGAGCAGGGCTCCTGCAGGCCTCATCCAAAGCAGGCAGTTAAAGAGAGCAGCCCCGAGACAGTGGGAAGAACCCAGCATCGGTACAAAATGCCCTACGCTGGCTTTGTCTGGAGGTCACAGGAAGCAGGCCTGCCCCCTGCCCTTCGCCCACGTACTCACATACCCAAATCTTCATGTCCTCCAAGTTCAACCCAACCTGCTTCCTCCAGGAAGCCTGACCCTGCCAGAATAATCTTGCATTCCCAGCGCTCTTTTCTCAGAGCTCTGACCCCCTTCTTGACTCTGAACACTGGCCTGCATTTGTTCATTATTGCCCAGCGCTGCACCCCATAGGGTTGGAAAATAAATGAATGAATGGGCAGGGTCTTTACTATTGTTGGTTCACTCAGTGCTGTTGCTCATTTTCTCAGCAAACCTAGCCGGGCACATGCCATGTGCCAGGCTCCAGGCTGGGGGCTGGCGACAGACACCGAGCAGAGCAGAACCCAGCCCCTGCTTGTGTGGGGCTCTCCGTGCAGGCGAGGGGGAAGAAGCACAGAAAGAGATGATCAGAGCCTGTGGTCCAGCCTGCAGCACGGTGTGGGCTCAGGACAGGGGGCATCCCAGAGGAGGAGACAGGGGCTCTCGGACTTGAAGGAGGCGGCACTATTCAGCAGACAGGAAAGGGGGTGAAGGTGCAGCCAACGTGCTCCAGGCAGGAGGCAGAGCGTGGAAAAGGCGCGGAGGCGTGCGAGTTGGATGTAATGGGCTAGCTCTACCTGCCCCGCAGGGCTCAATCAGACAACGTGTGGAAAGGGGCGGGAAGTGCTCAGCCTGCGGTAGCTGCCATTAGGCCCCTGGTGCTTGAGATGGCTGCAGAGCGTGATTTTGCAGGAGCGGGTGCCTGGGAGTGAGCCGGAGGGGTGGCGGTCCTAGAGGGAAATCCAGAGGTCGGCAGGGCTAGGTCACAGAGCTTCCACAGGCCAGACTATGAAGTGATGACTTTTCATCCTCTTGCTCAGAAACTGGCAAACTTTTTGTGTAAAGTGCCTGATAGTACATATTTTAGGCTTTGCAGGCCATGTGGTCGCCATTGTAGTACTCAGCTCTGCAGGAGCAGCATGAAAGCAGTCACAGACCATACAGAAACGAACGGGCAAGGTTCGGTCCCAGTCAAACGTTAATTACTGAAACAGGCAGCGGCGTGGGGGCGGGAGGGGGGGGCAGGGGGCGGGTGGATTTGGCCTCGGTCTGCCCACCCCAGCTGTAGCTGGTGAGGAGGGCCTGAAACCTATGACCAGGCAGCGGCCCTGATCAGGGACTGAGATCTTAGTGAGAGAGGACAGTGGCCTGGACTGGGGGAGGGGGAGGAAGGGACAGAGGCAGGGGACACTGGTGGAAAGGGGACCCCTGGTACGGAGCTGGGGGCACAAGGTCTCCCTCCAACCTCCGTGGCCTCTTCTGTCTCTTCCAGGCTCCCCGTACTATTACAGCGCCGCTGCCCGAGGAGCTGCCCCGCCCGCAGCTGCCACGGCCTACGACCGTCACTGACCCCAGGAGCCAGGCAGGCGCCAAGCACTTATGACACATATCACTGAAGGCCATAGCCTCCCAGCCCCCTCCGAACACAGCCAGAGGGGCCCAATGAGACCGTCCCCCCAGCAACCCCCCACTCGCCTGAAACTCCCTTCCCCTCTTCCTGCCAGGGACTCTGGGCTTCTATGGTAGCGCTGTTGGACTTCTAGACACCCGTCCATTTCTAAGAGTCAGTTGATGAGCTTCTCCCGATGTGACTGGGTCTCCACAAACCAACAGACTGATCTGCAGACAACTGCAGCCCCAGCCCAGCCTGCCAGCCCCCTAGCTGTCTGACCACCTGCCCGCCTTCCTGCCCCAGGCCTGGGAAGGAGAGTTTTTGCTTTTGTTGCTTCAACAGCACCCGTGTAAATACCTTACTGCTTTTTTGTGGGCCCGAGGGTCCAACTGAGCAGACTGCCCAGCCATTATGCATCCAGCACTCCCACCGTGTCACAGGATGACTTAGACCTGTGCACAGAGCATCCCCTCTGCTCTGGGTGCCCCCTGAAGGTGTGTTTGGAGATGCCCTTGAGACTAAGGATGCCCACCCCCAGGCCCCAGCTCCCTGCTCATTGCTACTTCTTTAATATCTGGACTAAGAGTCTCATTGGGTTGGCTTTGCTCTAAGCACCCCCCCCAAGACCCCTCCCTGGCTTCCTGCCCCCATTTCCCTGGGCCCAGTGCAGTGCGAGCAGCTCTTTTCCATATCAAAGGACTCAAAAAGAACTGTCTAGGAGATTCCTCAGCTACTGTTTTAAAGTAAGATGTCGTCCAAGGTGCTGATTGCATTGTGGACTTGGAATGTTAGGGCTGGACGGGACCCAGGAGATGATGGTCCAAGGCAGGCCTGAGGCTCTCCAGACCCCCAGCCCCTGGAACCACTGAACTGAACTGGGATGTGTTTTCTGAGGTGTGCCCAGGCTCAAATCACATTGGACACCTACCATGGACACTTCTCCCACCCTCCAGGATGCCAGTGAGTGGATTCTGGGCAAGCCTGTCCCTGCCACATAGACAATGATGAACAAAAAAGACTTTGCCTGGACCAAGGACCACAAACACCTACAGCAGTCAGCCAGAACTTCCTGACCAGCCCCTCCCCGGCCTCATAGAGCCTAGTGTGCAGCTAGGAACAGACGTGCTCTGGTGGGGGCGGGTGCATGACTTGCATAGTGGGTACCTACCTGTTGATGCAAGGGGCTGTGATGGTCAGGGCCATGGCCAAGGGCCTCGGGAGCCTGGAGTGGGAGCTGGGATAATTCACTGTCGGCTGGAGTGGTCAGAAAAAGCCACCTGGGAGGATCTGGGGGACAGAGGAAAGCTTCCTGGAGAGGAACAGGACAGGCAGTGAGGAATTGGTGTGTGAGCTGGGAATGGTTTTGAAATGGAGGTACCAGGGCCACCATCTCTTTGCCTGGGGCCTCAACTCCTTGCACAGTATCTCTTGCCAGCTCAGAAGAGACAGGTAGAGGCCCCATCCAAACATGGGCTGAATTACCACAATGACAGTGGACTTTGCCCTCTCCTGTGACAGTGTGCCTGATGTCTGCATGTCACTAAGCTGGCAGAGAGCTGGGGCAGAGGGAGCCCGCACTTGAGGTTATCAGGCCTAAGAGGTCTTGTCCTGGCCGTACCTCTGCCTGCCTTGCTGTGTGTCCTCAGGTAAGACCGTTCACCTCTCTGAGCCTCAGCTGCCTTGGTAGAGCAGGGTCCCCTGCAGAACTACCCGACAGCTCTCTCCTTCCCTTCCCTTCTCCCGGGGCGCTGAGGCTGTGATACGGGCCTCTGGGCAAGCACTCCACGTCCGAGCAGGCATCGTGGGGCACTGGAGTCCTGCTAATGTTCGGGCCAAGTGAAAAACAAAGAGCACCTGGGGGGGGGTGAAACTCAGCTTTGAGGAAGACCTAAGTCAGCTCCCCTTAGGGGAAACTGAGGCCCAGCTTGGGGAAGCCCAGGACCGTGCAGGGAGACAGAGCGGACCTCCTCTGGCCACCACCAAGTATCCCCCCGCCCCACAATGCCCTTACAAGGTGGTGGGATAGAAGAAGAAACCGAGGCTTAGCAAGGTGGAGTCCCCAGGCAGTGACTGGTGGAGGTGAGGCTGGGACTCGGCCCCCTGACCCCTGGCATGTAGCGATGCTCTCACCCCTGGGGCGGGAAGTCAACAGTGAGGGCAGCAGGAGATGGTTCTGGGCCACCACTTCAGATGAGGTGTCCTGGAGCTGCTAGAACTGCCGAGGAAGCCCAGTCACTCAGGGCAGCAGTGGAGCCAGTGAGCTCACCGCAGGCACACCCACCGCCCTGGAACCTGCTGTGCCAAGAAAGGAGGCAGCTGGGGCCAGAGCTCGCCTCCAGGAGCCCAGATGAACCAGCTCCAGCCTCCACCTGCCGGGCAAGGTAGGAGCAGATATGTTACCTGGACCCTCCCACCTTCCTTCCCTTCCAGAGAAAGTGGTGGAGTCTGGGGTCTGCAGCATCGGCCTCTTGGCCTCTGGCACCCAGATCCTTGGATCCTGATGCTCCTATGGTCTCAGGCTGTTGGGAGGAGGTCAGCCTTCCCTGAACCGGCTACCTAAGGCGCACGCCGTCCTTCCTCGGCAAAGCCCACCTGGCCCCAAGTGCACCACTCTCCCCATCCTGTTCCTCCTCCTGACCTGTGATGAGCTCCCTCCATGCCTTTTCTCTCTCCCCTGAGGCTCTGCAGGTCCTCAGATTGCATTTATATTGATTACTACCACTTGATTCCTGGGCTTCCAGGCAGAAGCACAAGCGCACACGGACGCACGTGCATGTTGCCACACACGTACCTGCTCTCACCAGCTGAGTTCCCCACGCTGCCCAAGGAGCTTCCTGGGAGCTTGGAGAGGAAGGTTCCAAAGGACACAAGCTGTTGAGTAGATGCCAGAGAATTCTGAAGGAAAACACAAGGCCAGGGCTTTCACCAGCATTGTGGCAGGAGGTCTGGGGCATTCCTCCATGGGCCTTCAGCCCTGTGTTCCAGCTCTTTTTGAAAAGGACATTGTAGATTTTACGAAGATTTTTCATACCATTAGTCTATCTGAAACCAAGAAAAATTTGATGACATATCAAACCCAACATCCCTTTCCCAAGGCGCCTTAGTTAGGGTTAGCCCTTTCATAACTGATGTTTGTATGGTGCTTTGCAATCCTTGACCATCCCACGGGGCAAAGATCACAATGCCCATTTTATAGATGGAAAAACAGATTTAAGGCTCACATGGCAAGATAGAGGTAAAGAGAATTCTCAGATTTCCAGGACTCATTCTCTCCGATTCATGCTCCTGTCACGGGCATGTGTGGCTTAGGAACACCCTTCAGTCCCCTAGAAACCCCCAGACCTGCAATGAGGAAAGAAAAAACAGAGACTCAGAGGCTGGCCTGACGTAGGGGCCAGGGGGTTGGTAGCTTTGCTGGTCCAACTTGATTCCCATTAACACTGAAAACTGCAGAGTCTTTGCCACATTCACACCAACTCTTCTGAGGTTTCATCCTGACTCATTCCCTGCTGTGCCTGAGACTCAGAGGGAGTTGGAGCTTATCCAAGGCCACAGCACAAGCCCTGACAGGGCCTGGACGTGGGCCCAGCTCTGACTCCCAGGGTCCAGGGCTCCAGCCTCATGAGCTGTCCCCACACTCCTGTTGTCTTTGTCCTTCTTGCTGTGGAACAGACTTCAAATCTGGCTGTGACAATATGCGGCAGTCCCCAGATTCGGGCCATCAGGGGTGCCCAGAGCCCTGGGAAGCACAGATCACTATCTCAAGGGCCCTGGACCAGCTGCTTCCCAGGCCATGCAGGTGGGGTTACCTTGCTGCTTCTGCAGGGCACGGGCAGCCTGGGCAGTGGGGGCTTGCCCTACCCAGTGGCATTCAAGTGTGAAAACTTTTAAAATGCTCTGTCAGCCAAAAAAAAGTCTGTGGGTAAAATCTGACCCATGGGTCACCAGCTTGTGACCCCCATTCTTTGTCCAATGCCTCCTTTCTTCTTCACCTCCTTGTCCTTCATTGCAGATGAAGGACATCGGGGGAGATGGGAGCACAGAGAGGTAAGAGATGAGGTTCAAGTTGTCCAGCAAGTCAGTGTCAGGAACAGGCACCCCCAGTACCTACTCTCTCCCTCCCACACTCTGGGCTCTTGCAGGCTGTTTGGGCTTTGCAGGCGGGATGGGTAGACCGTCAGAGTGGGTAGGGATAGGGGACTGTTGGCTTCGAGGGGAGGTCAGTGCTGCCGGCATCTTTCACATGCCCAGGGAAGAGCCCCAGATGTGGCCACAGGGCGCTGAGGGATGAAATCCCTTTATGAGAAGTCACATCCAGAGCGTCTGCCCTGCCTTGGCAGCCTCTGACTCCAGCTACCCCTTTCTGGATGACATTTCAGTTAGAATTTAGCTCCAAGCCATGGAGAGGCAATCTTAAAAACAAGCCAAGCACTCCTGACAAATACCTGGAAACAAGATGTGTCTGAGACACAACTGCCACAAGGGTAGAGAAAAAATCCAGGCCCCTGGATAGGCCAGGCCCAGGCCAGAGTGGGTGGATCCACAGCACCGGGGGCTAGACCAGCTCCCCAGCGGCCCCGCTAGGAGGCGGCTCTGCGGCCTTGGCCTCTCACCCATCCAGGAGCCCGCCTCTGACGGTTTCCAGGCACGCACACCAGTGCTCCTGGAGAATACATTCCTGTAGTTCTTTTGGCCTCGGAGAGGTCCAAGGCAAGTGCATTTCTTAAAAGGTAACAAAATACATTACTGGAAAGTTGGACAGTCAGGCCATGACTCCTAGCCTGCATTCTGCCCCACCTCCTGGCAGCCCCTTTGGCCCCTTGTCCCCGTACCTCAGGATTTCCTCTTGCATATTCATGGCAGAGCCGAGGTGTCCATCCACCTTCCCCACTGTCAGCGCGGCTGTGCCTCCAGAGTGGCGGCCAGGTCCCAGGGGGCCGACTGGGAGCGAGCCCCTTGCCTGCCCGCTCTCCTGACCAGGGACCTGCAGCTTCTCTGACACGGGCTGCTTGCCGACAGCAGGCAGGCACCAGCCTATCTTTCATTCACTGTAATTTCTCAACACTGGGGTCCCGTTCCTGGACCCTGCGGATCAAAGGGGACCTCAGGGTCACGTCCCTGCCATTCTAGAGTTTCAATCCACATGTTCCCAGGGGTCCTGTTTAGCTCATCTCCAAGTTAAGGGTACACATAACTACCAGTCGGTAAGTCTATTCTTCTTCCCACATCTTAGACCCCTGAGCCACATGAGGAGAAAATGCAGCAGTTTATCTATTTATTGAGGGAATCTTGATGAATTGTAAAAGGGGGGTCAGTCTCAGGTGGTATATTTGGCCTCTGGGCAGGAGGGAGAGGGCAGGAATCCTGCCCTTCAGCTTCGGGCAGCTCTGAGCCTGGTAGGGAGAGAGAAGTGTGTGGAACAGCAGGGGAGGGACCCCTTGGGAGTTATGTGCGTCCCTCCCTGACTCTGTGGCCTGGCTGGAGGAGGCCCAGCTGCAGCCTCACCCATCCCAACCTGGACCCACCCACTCCTGCAGCCAGAGGGGCCCCTCATCCCCACAATTGCCACTCTCGTGACAACATCCCTCATCTTCTCCAAAAGCACCATTAAGAACAAGTGATTTTCGATGATGGAGTTTTGATTTACAAACGGTGCATTTCCCTTGGAGTGGAACAGAAAGGAAACCATTTAATGGCTCCCTTATTTTCAAGCATGAATACATTTTAATGAAACTATTTTATTGTATTTGAGGAAATGGAGAGTTGAACATTCCAACCAATCAATAGCCAATTAATTGCTATAAAGCTAAAAAGAAAATAAATAAGTCCTGAGTCTATTTTAAACACCCTGCAAAGCTCAGAGCCTCCAAATCTGGCCTCCCCTTCCGCACGTGCCCAGGTGAGTGTACACACGCACGCACAGGCACGCGCACCCCAACACCTCAGACGTACTTGAAACTCAGAGAAAGCACTGAGTCTCCTCATGCCAATCCTTGCCTGCTCTTCTCACCTTTGGTCAGAGGAGATGAGCAGACCTGGCAGTAGCCCATCCCGGGGCTCAGGAAGAGGCAGGCCCATGCCCTGGTCCCAAGCCGCCAGCACAGTGTGGGGTAGCGGGCAGTGAGGCCGCACTTCTTGGCCCCAGCTTCCGGGCCTCCAGGCTTGGGCCAAGAGTGGAAATCTGACTCGGTCTGTGCCCTGACTCTTGCTGGAAGATGCTGCCCTGGTTTTTCAGTCTCTAGTGGCCTTGGACATGGAGTATTTGTAGAAATGTTGATTACATTGCAAATGGAGCTCTCTGCCAGGAAGACACGTGGATTTTGCTTTTCATTCTTTGCAACAGTTGACTTTGTCTTAGGGACTGACCTTCCAGCATCAAAGAAATACATATCTACTGTTACCGCCAAAGTTTGTGATGCCTGCATAGACGCTTACTTGTAAAAAAAAAAAAAAAAAAAAAAAAAAAAAAGTACAAAAAAAAAACCCCACAATTGAATTGCCTTTCAAAGTAGGAGATGATCTGTCTCCAACAGATTGAAAAAAAAATGCTTCTTAAAAAATGTGTATGTTTTGTATTCTTTTTTTCTAGTAGAAAATAATTGACTTGAAATATTGGTGGTTTTTTTTTTCTTAGTGATGTGTGTTGCTTTTGTGTGTAATAATATTTGAATGTAATTACAGCAGTGCCAATTTGCCAAAGATGTTGGACATATTTTTCTTTTGTTGGGAGGAGGGCAGGGGCTGGGGGTGGGACTTGGGAGAAAAGAGGGATGGGATTTTGGTTTCATTTTTCACTTTTTTTCTTGTCAAACCTGGAATTTGTGGGTTTATTCTAAGTTAAATGGTTGACTGCAACACATTTATTTTAGGTTAGTTGGAGAAACCTGCAATAAGATTGGCGTAGTTTCAATATCTGTGTGACTTTTCATGAGTGACTGTTACTTGTGAAGAATTGATTTTATGTAACCTTTATGTGAGATAATTATTTGTAAATATTTGCCATAATTTTATTGGTTCCTAAAATAAAAGTAATTTTTTAAGTTCAGAAAAAGAATTTGATCTCATTTGTTTTTACAACTTCAGAGATGGTCTTTGACAACTTTGACAAAGCCCATTGGGCTTGTGGGGAGTTTTATTGGCTCTCCTGATAAAATCAGGGTCAGAACAAATCCGTGCAGCTAGAACGGTGTGCTGTGGCTTTGGACTGTGGCCCGGGCAGGGGCAGGAGAGGCAGATTCCCCACCCTTGAGAGGTTCCAGGCAAGTTGCCAGCAGCCATGGCAGTGGGGAATGATGGTTGAGCCCCCCGCCGGATTTGACTTCTGGCTCTGATTCACTGGCTGGGGATCCTTGGCTAAGTTCTGTAACCTCAATTTCATTAGCTCCAGAATCGTCAGTAACACCCACCTCATTCATTCATTCAACAAAGAGTGGCTGAGCATCTATTCTGTCCCCAGCACTAGGGACACAGTGGAGAACTTGGCAAACAAGGACCCTGCTAACGTGAAGCTTATTTTCTAGGGGGTTCTCGTGAAGGTTAACACGCACGAGTATATGCTCAGTAATGGTGCGTGCATGCAAACATGCTCTTAACCTTGATCTAGGGTGAATCTTTAAGTTGCCTGGAACCTAAGCAGTCTGGGCGCTTCCCACACCTCTAACGTGCAGCAGCGCTCGGAAGCCGCTCGTGCCAGGAGACCAGAGCCCAAGAATCCACGATCCTTCTGTGGGAGGTGCCCTGTCGCTACGCCTTCAGAGCTGAGCGCTTTGGCTGCACGGGAGCCTGGGGTGGCTTTCCATCAGGGGGCAGGGCAGCTGCAGCCCGAGCCCTGCCCCTGCTGGGCGGTGTCAGTCTGCAAGGGCAGGCAGGGACCGCTGCGCCCGTTGGCACAGTGTGTGCAACGCAGTAATTGCCAGAGATGGAGTGGGCGAGTGACCGCGTGGGGCCATGGGCTGCGACTCATTCATATTTAATAAAGCCAGCTGAGCGGCCTCCATTCATTTTGGCAATGGATGGTGACAGAGGTGATTCCTGAGGGAGAGAGAGAGGGATGCTGCGTGGAGAACTGGTCCAGTGTCCTCTCCTCTCCACGCTCAGGACTGAGAGGCACAAACTTCAAAGCGAAGCAGCAGCATTTGGGAACTGAAAGTTGGGCTCCAAACCTAGGGGAACCGGTGAGGCAGAGCTGTGCTTTCGTCCCTGAGGCTGCAGAACCTTGTCCCTGGCTCTCCTGGGACAGAGGAGACACCTCTGCCCTCCGTATGGGGCACCAGTATCTGCAGTAACCAGGGCATGTGCCACCCCCTCACGACGCAGGATGGAGGTCTTGGGCCAGGCCTCCGGTAGGGAGGGTGGAAATGCCACCCTGAACACGCTCAGGCATGTTCTGTCTCCAGCAACACCTCTGCCTTCAGCGACCATCACCAAGAGAGGCAGAGCAGATGCCTGAGGCCTGCCATGTGAGGCTTAAGCCTCAGGCCCATTTGTTCCTCAGACTTTCACTGCAGCCAGGCCCCATGCTGGGTGCTCAGGACAGAGGTGACCCATTGGGAGGATGAGATTACACCTGGGCCGTGAAAAAGGTGGAGGGATAAAGGCTCCTAAGAGCCGCAGCTGGGAGTCTCAGCTCCAGTTCTTTTTTTTTTTTTTTTCCTAGTAAAGCAGAGTTTATTATTCCCAAGACAACAATCATAAGAATAAAGAAGATGTGGCACATATATACAATGGAATATTACTCAGCCATAAAAAGAAACGAAATTGAGCTATTTGTAATGAGGTGGATAGACCTAGAGTCTGTCATACAGAGTGAAGTAAGTCAGAAAGAGAGAGACAAATACCATATGCTAACACATATATATGGAATTTAAGAAAAAAAAATGTCATGAAGAACCTAGGGGTAAGACAGGAATAAAGACACAGACCTACTGGAGAATGGACTTGAGGATATGGGGAGGGGGAAGGGTGAGCTGTGACAAAGCGAGAGAGAGGCATGGACATATATACACTACCAAACGTAAGGTAGATAGCTAGTGGGAAGCAGCCGCATGGCACAGGGATATCAGCTCCGTGCTTTGTGACCGCCTGGAGGGGTGGGATAGGGAGGGTGGGAGGGAGGGAGATGCAAGAGGGAAGAGATATGGGAACACATATATATGTATAACTGATTCACTTTGTTATAAAGCAGAAACTAACACACCATTGTAAAGCAATTATACCCCAATAAAGATGTTGGGTCTTTATACCCCTGGGTCTTCACATGGACTTCTCTCTGTCTAATCTCTTCTTATGAGGACAATAGTCATATTGGATTAGGGAGCACCCTAATGATCATTTTAACTTATTCACCTCTTTAAAGACCCTGTCTCCAAGCACAGTCACATTCTGAGGCACTCAGGTTAGGACTTCAACATATGAATTTGGGGCCGGGGGTCGAGGGCATGGGGGGGGGGACACAATTCAGTCCACAGCATCACCTGAGAAAAGAGAGACCCCCAGACCCAAGCCCAGCCTGGATGTGCCCTTCACACATCAACTCTTCCTTGGCCTGTCCAGTGCCACCTCTGTCCAGGGACGTCTGCCCCTGTGTGTCCAAACCTCCACACAAGCCAGAGGCTCTGTTTCCCAGATCTCAACTCCCAGTGTAGCCCTCAGGAAGATCCTTACCTCACATCTTACATTCAGATAAATCCCTGGTAGGTTAAACAAATACTTCTAATTTTTTAAAATAAAACTAGGGGTTTATAGATAAATATATTTCAAGTCTCCATATGGAATGTGACTTTATAAGCTTATAAAGAAATGTCTTAAGGGAAAAAATAGAAATATTTGACTTTCTCTTTTTTTACTTTTCTATATACAAAAAAAATTTTTTAACAGAAACAAAAGACAAATAACCTGAGAAAATAAACCTATGAAATGTGAAGAGGTGCAATGCCCTTAATATGAAAATGCTGTATGCAATTATATGAAAAATACTACTATCTCGAAGAAAGAGAAATAGGTAACGGACATGCATAGATCACTCATAAATGAAGTAATACTAAATATTAGTAAATGTCCAATCCAAGATTAGAAAAAACATGATTCAACTTCACAAAGATCTTTTAAAAATACCCAGTTTGGGTGAGGGTGCAAGGAAATGGACACTCCTCCAGGCTGCCTCTGGGCCGTCCAACACTGTGAGGCCGCAGCGGCCTGTTGATTGCCAGGCCTGGGTGCTGGCTCTGGGGACACCCAGAGGAGCAGGGACTCTAAAAGAGCACAGCGGGGGTCTTGCACCCAGGCCTGCCTACTCCCACCCCCAGGTCTGTGGTTTTCCCACTAGGCTGGCTGCATGCAGTCACAGGATGACATTTACAGCCCAGGTCAAGCAGGGAACATGGCGTTTCAAGCCCAATGGTGTCATCTGGAAGGGCACGCGCAGCAGAGGTTCCCACATTATCCACAAACGTGTGTAAATATCGCGACGGCTCATAATGTAACCAAGAAAATCACTTCCCGTTGTTTCCCTTTCAGTGATATTTTCTGCTTGGCTGAGTTTGCTTAGCACACTGGAAAGGCCAACTCATCAGTTCTTGTTGTTAATCAAGAGCAGTAATTGTCCGAGTTCAAAGCCTCCTGACTTAGACTCTGCTGAATAGGATAACAAGGTCCAAAAGTGCTAAGTAGTAGTTTCTATAAATGGGCCTTTTTAATAGAGAAGGCCCAGAAGAAGGTTTGGAAAGAAAACCTTTCTAGAAAGTGGAATTAAAACATTGTGCATACTTTATAGAGCAGGGCAGATAAACTCCTGAAATGCCTAGAGGTTCTTAAAGCATGGACGGACGATGTGGGTGCAGACTCACTTCCTCATTTACTGTGTGAACGTGGCGTACTGGTTAAGGTGATGCCTGCTGATGTAGCAAACATAACCCATAGCTTTCAGTGTCTTAACAAAATGGAAGTCTGTTTTTCACTTACACAACGGTTAAGTGTGGGTGTTCCTGGTAGACAGGCAGCCTTCCACGGTTAAGTGTGGGCATTCCTGGTAGACAGGCAGCCTTCCACAAGGTGACTAAGGGATCCAGGTTCCTTTTATCTTTTGGCTCTGCTATCTTTAAGGTATGGCCTCCAAGGTTATCCTGTTTATCTGCATCAAGCTTGCAAAGAAGGAAAGAGCATGGAGGATCATGCCTTGGGAGGTTTTCCTTTCCATTCACATTCAGTTGCCCAGAACCCTATCCTGTGGCCACACCCAGTTGCAAAGGAGGCTGAGAAATGCAGTCTAGCTGTGTGCTGTTGAAGAGGAAATGGGCCTGGGGACAGATAGCCAGGCTGTATCTTAATGACACTCATGAATTCCAGAGAATTTCAACCTCAGCTTCATCCAGTTCTTTTCTACCAGCTCTGGGGCAGTGAAGGACAGAGAGGCTGAAGCAAAAGAATGGCTGAGCCATGCCCAGCTCTCTGCTCCTCACCTTTGTCCTACCCTCAGTTAAACTCAAACTGACACCAGGCTTGGAGGACAAGTGTATTCCTGGCCTGAAGAATTGACGGTGTCCCACGACTTGTCATCAGCAGCTATGCTCCTGGTCCACTCTGATCTTCTGCCCTGCTTCTAAATACAAGACTCTTTGGGTTGAGTTGTGAACGATAACACCGACTAGCATTTCTTGAGCACTAACTGTCTCCCAGGCACTGATGCTTAGTGGACTTTTTCCTGTTGTTCCAAAAATTGCACAGCCAAAGCCCAAAGTTGAAGCTAAAAGTTCATGGAGCCACTAACAGTTGAGTCCAGTCACCTCCTGCAGTGCTGAGAGGTGACAATTCAGAGAATGGACCTGACTGCCCAGTACCACTCCCCTACATTCACCCTACCACTACAAATATAGAGACAGAGAGGAAGTGGCGGGGAGCTTGGGGGAAATGCAGGTTCAGGAGCCCTGTGGACAGGGCTGCTGCTTCCTCTCTCCAAAGCCAAGGGAAAGTGGCTTTAAGAGAATCCCTTGGAAGTTTGAAGGTATCTTCAAGGAGAGACTGGGATGTCACTTCCTGTGTGGGTATATTCTTGGCCAGCAGATCTGGTGGCCTGCCCTTGTGTTTACATGCCTCACCTTGGCATGCCTTGATGCGGCTGAAAGTTGAATACCAGAAAAACTAAAATTCCAGGAAAAAGCATGAATCAACTGGGGTGACTGGGAACTGCTGTCAGGACCTGCATTTTAAAGTGAAATGCCCATTGCTTTCTTCTCCCTTCAGCCAGTAAATGCTCCTTGATCTCTGCTCCATGCCTGGTGGGGGCTTGGGGCAACGTGAGTTGTATGTGTGTACATACACATATCTCTTCATTTAAAATATTTTCAGCAAGAGGATCTACTTTCTTAATAAAATTTCCCCTTGAAAAAGTCCAATGTTTTCTTGGCAAAGCTAGGAAGAATACAATCTTTTTTTCAAACCCTTGTTAAGTACTTATTTTACTGCCTATAACAGAATAGATAGGCTATGAATGACTGAAAAATCCAGAATAACAGTGGCTTCTACAAGACATAAGATTTACTCTCTCTCTCACATACGGAGCCTGGGAGTTGGTAATCGGGGTTGATATGGCAACTTGGCTGCAGCAGGCCCACAAGGACCAGACTCGGACATCCTCGGCTCTCCCTGGACTACATCCCTCAGCCCCGAGGTCCAAGATGGCAGCAGCAGGACAAAGGAGATGAAGAAAAGAGAACTAGCTGTCTCCCGGAAGCTGGCACCTGACACTTCTGCTTCTATCCCCCTGGCCAGAACTGAGTCACGTGGCCACATCTAGCTGCAAGGGAGACTGGAGAAGGTGATCTTTATTCTGAGCGGCACTATTGGTCCAGCTACAACTTCTGTTACTATGGGCAAAGGAGAGGGTGGCTATTGGAACACAAGCAGCAGTTTCTGCCATACCACCATGTCTCCATTGCCTACAGCACACTGCTTGGTTCAGAGAGACTCATTCCTTCATTATTTATTCAGCTGATCGTTATTGAATAAATGTTTGTTGAATTGAATTGAAGGGAGACAGGAGATAGGGTGGACTTGGGTGAGGATGACAGAGGACCCAGACCTGCTTCAGAAACTCTGGGGGGATCATCTAAGAACCCTACCCCACCCCTCAAGAGAACAGGCATCTTCCTGCCTAATTCCTCTCACACCCATGTCAGAAGGTCCTCACGTGGGGTTCAGTGTCTCCGTCCGCACAACAGGGTAGGGGACATAAAGCTGAACCACATGTTCTCCAGTCCTTCCCTCTCAAATGCTCGGTGAGACTGCGGTTCTCAGTGAATCAAGGGCAAGAGACCAAACACTGACCAGGGGGACTCAGAGTCAAAAATGAGAGATCAAAGGTGTGGAGGGCTCCGTGGATCTGGTCTTCCACACTGTGATCTTCATCCCTAAAAGCACCCTCTGAAAGCCCCTGGCCACTGGATTCTGCTTAGCCAACCATCTGGATCTCAGTCAACACTGGTGTCCACCCTAGGGCTAGGAAGAAAGTGGAGAATAAAATTGCAGAACTCTGGCCACAGTGAGGCACCTGGTATTGGAAATGAACTCCAAGCCAAAGAAGTGTCAGGCTGCCAGCGGCAACAGACTGCCTGTCTGTTGAAGGTTTCCAGCAGGAACTATTAAAAATGGTGGCTTGGGGCTTCCCTGGTGGCGCAGTGGTTGAGAATCTGCCTGCTAATGCAGGGGACACGGGTTCGAGCCCTGGTCTGGAAGGATCCCACATGCCGCAGAACAACTAGGCCCGTGAGCCACAACTACTGAGCCTGCGCATCTGGAGCCTGTGCTCTGCAACAAGAGAGGCCACGATAGTGAGAGGCCCGTGCACCGCGATGAAGAGTGGCCCCCGCTCGCCGCAACTAGAGAAAGTCCTCGCACAGAAACGAAGACGCAACACAGCAAAAATAAATAAATAAATAAACTTAAAAAAAAAAATGGTGGCTTGAGGGTCCATGAGGGACAAACTGTGGGGAGGGGGGAGTGAGGCTTCCGCAAAGAGAAGCTTGCCTGTCTGATCCAGGAAGCTTCTTTTGAGGAAGAATGATGCTTGGATGAGAATGTACCAAAAGGTGTCATTATTTGGTCTTCAAATGTTTTAGGGACATTGCACAACAAACCCACCCAAAACATGGAGCTTGTTAAGAAGTGCTGGGACATTTCTTCATGATTAACAAACTGGCTTAGGGGAAAGAAAAACCAGATGTGGGCATAAACAGACACTACTCTGAATGGTATATAGTAACATTATCTACTTTTCTAGGGACTGGGATTAACTGGTTTAGTCAATATTTGATGGTTATTAGAGAGAGTTCCTTGAGAGGAAGAAGTTAAGACATTTGGAACTAAAGCATTGGAAAAACTCCCAGGCCACTTGGAGGTTTGAAATGAATCAGGTGAGTTTCAGTGGAGAAACAGACCTGGCTATGGATTTAGGGGAGTAGAGGACAGCCCCAGGAGCTATGTGGAGATCAGGGCTGCTTGGGGACTCCCCAGAAGTAGAACTTATGCTTAACCAAGGAATGTTTTTTAGTGGAGAACATATCTATGGAATGTTTGTCCCCTCACAGCCCTAGGTTGCACAGACATGGTCACAGCCCCTCTAAAATGTGGAGGAAAAGAGGCCAACTAAGGCTTGCTGACAGTGGTCCAGAAGCATCCTTCAGTCCTAGGCCAGCCAACAGTTCTTTTGCCAGGATACTAGAATCTCCATCCAACTTCCCCAGCAATTCTGAACCTGGTGAGGGTTTAAATTTTCTATCTGAAAATGTGTGGTTTGAAAAATGTGTGGTGTGTACACTGTCGCAAAACAAATAGAACTGAGATTTATGTTTCACAACTTCCATGGTTTGTTTGAGTTTTTCCCATATGTCTTTGACAGTCCTATCACATTTCTGACACTGACATTTTTTTTCTTTCTGGGAAGCTGGGGCGAGGCAGAGAACAGGTTTTCCCCCCTTCTCTACTAAGTCTGGCTTGGGAGTATGTGTGTACAGTTTATTGACCCACACATGTATGTCTCTTGTTGAGAGAATATTTGCATGTATGTGGGTGTGTGGTGCACTAGGCTCCACTGTGTGTGTGTTTATATGTTAAATGTGGTCATATGTGTTTGGATATGTTTCTGTGATGGTGGTGGTGGTGGTAGTGGTGGGTGTGTGTATTTAAAATAGAAACAATTAGCCAATTAGATGTTATTCCAAGTCAGTGTCATTAACGACCAAACGTTTCTCCTTACAGTGTCATGCACTGATGTGTAATGGGTCTGCCAGAGGTTGAAAAGAGTCTCTGTGTTCTCTGTGTCTCAAATTCCATGTGTTTTCAATTAATTTCACATGTGTGTTTGCAAATGTGGTGCTTCAATTAAATAGGTGAAGAAAATACTCCCAATTATTAATCCAGGTCTATTTCTTTACTTTATGCTGCAGAGTCTTCATCAGGAAATGCTGTTAAACATGACATCAATCCCAATAATTTAACTAATTCCTTTTTCACTGTTAAAGCAGATTTACAACTTTGGAAATCTGTTGGTGTGGGGTTTTTTTTTCCCCCCATTAGAAAATTCATCTATATCCTAGAATCAGTAGCTCAATGTAAATTCAGTGTAGAATTTAGTCAGTTATTAAGTGGATTTAAGTGGCTGAACCCTGGTGTAATCTGACCAGTAATGCATGAAGGAAAGAGTTGGAGGTGTAAAAAATGTCAAATAGCTTTCTCAGATGCATTAAACTATTAATAAAGATAAAACGATCTTTATGTTTGGGGTTTAGAACATCTCTTTTATGATATCGAGAAGACACTTTGATTCACGATTCATTGGCTTCAAGGTCTGGTGCCATTATTCAGAAGGTGTCAGGAAGAAAATGGAGATGAGCACCTTGGCAGGGGAAGAGGTGGAAAAAGAAACTGAGTTTAGGACTGCCCAGCCCGCCGGACTGGGCAGGGAGATGTGGCAGTGAAGGCATGAGGTAAACGCAGCTGCTGCTGGTGTCCACGCCCTGTGGAGCCCTCTGTAGAGGAGTCCACTTGGTCCTGAGACGTGCTTTCTTGTGGCCCTTCTGGGGTGTCCTGGCCTCCGTGCAAAGGGGCCAGCCTGAGGGAGCGAGGGGACAGTATGTGGGGTGTTCTCCATACTCCCTGTTTGTCCCCTACCCCACCAGGCCTTCTCTTTCCTCTGCCCTGCCCTGTATCCCAGGAGGTTGTGGTCTCTGTGGCCCACATCACACAGAATGCTGGTCCTCCAGGAGACAGCAGCCAGAGGCCAGAGGGAGAGAAAATTCATCAGAGAATCCAGCCCCCACTCCCTCCTCGCCTCACCCCAGTTCTGTGTGGCTGCCTTCTAGAGTTCCATCCTCCTGCGGCCCCTCTTCTACAGCTCCTGCTCTTTCTCCAGGTTCTGGCAATGACGTTCCCTCCCCCTGCCCCTCAGCCCAGGGTTATAACGGTCCCCACGGAGGCCTCGCCATCCACGTCAGTCTCCTCAGCCCTGCTCACTCCTCTGCACAGTCTCATCACTGAACTCTTCTCGGTTGAACTCCGAGTGGGCTGACCATTTTCTCCTAGGACCTGACTGATTCAGAGGAGCCTCCCCAATGAGAACCAGACTCTGACCCTTCCAGAGAGAGTCAGCAGGACGGGGAAGAAGGGAGCCGGGAAAAAGGAGCTTTGACACAACGCAATTGTCCCGTGAGGGACACTGGGGCCAGGCCTCTCTGTCCGAGGCTCCTAAGGCACGGCGCTGCTTGTGCTCCATTTACTCTTCCAGCAAACCCTGGGTTGGGCAGCGCCCCTGCTAGTCAGGGCCCAGCCCTCCTGGAGCTTACAGTCCAGTGGGGATGCAAACAGACAGATCCCGTGTGCCAGGCGCTATTGTAGGGAGGTTCAGGGCTCTGAGACGCACACAGGAGGAGAGGCCCTGGGCAGAAGGACCGGGGGGAGGGAGGATGTGCTGGAGGAAGGAATTTCTAAACTGAGAATCTGGAGGATGAGAAAGATGTCTGAGAAGAGAAGCGGGGGGAGGGGCCACAGGGAGACTGGTGTTCCTGGCAGAGAAAACAGCACGCACAAAACCCCAGAGACGAGAGAGAGCTCGGGCATTTGACAACTGCCAGGGGCGCAGGGCGCTGCTGCGCATCAACAAAGGAGGGGGCTCCAGGTAAAGCTGGAGGGGTGCAGCGGTGGAGCCTGATGACCTCCCCCTCCCCACCCCTCCCCAAGCCCTACCAAGGGGCTCTGCCTTTATTCTGAGGGCCACGAGGGCCTCTGGAGCAGGGCATCGACTGCCAGGTTCACATTTTGAAAAGGGCCCTCAGTCTACCGGGTGAAGAATAGAAATGACTAGAAGCTGGGGTATTCCATCAGAGGAACCAAGGCGAGACAAGTGGGCCCACGTGGTCTAATTCGAAACCCCCCTGTCCAGATGGGGACGCGAGGCCCAGAGAAGGGCAGACCTCACTCAGGTCACAGGGAGACAGTGGCCCAGCCTCCAGGCTGCTGAAATCAGACCTAGAGGGAGAAGGGGGTCTAGAGGCCCCCTCACCCCGGGAGGAAGATCCCTTTGGGAGGAGTTTTAGGGGCAGGCTCTGAGGCCCTGGCCACCCACGTGTGTCCTTGCCAGGGGTGGATGGCCTTTGGAAGAGAGGGGCCCTACCCTGGCAGGACCTAGACCCTCACCTGGGGGCACCCCGGGCACCTCCGCCCAGCGCTAGGGGCTCAGCACAGGTGACTGGCGCTTCCCACCGAAATCATGTGAATATTAAGCTAATCAAAGCTGTGCCTGGGAAGCGATGGGGCTGGGAAGGCAGCCCTAACGAGCGGCAGCATGTCACTCCCTCCACCCGGAGCATCTTGCGCTGTCCCATTTGTCTGGCTGTAATCTACATTTCAAATGATTACATGGGAAGCTGAAGTGGTAGTGACAAGGATAAACGAAGCTTGTTAAACTAAT
Organism: Delphinapterus leucas; assembly: GCF_059928025.1. Classification (NCBI taxonomy): domain Eukaryota; kingdom Metazoa; phylum Chordata; class Mammalia; order Artiodactyla; family Monodontidae; genus Delphinapterus; species Delphinapterus leucas. The sequence continues at coordinate 89,302,308 of NC_143134.1, read as the reverse complement.
AGCTGCACTAATGCCCAAATATGTGAACTTCCCGACGCAGGCCGCATCCCAGCCTGGCGGAGCTGTCAGCCCCTCTCCCCCGGGCTCCGCCGCCAGCCGCGGCCACATGATGAATGGCCCTGTCGACCAAACTCATCCGGGGCCCAATTAAACAGGCAGAAATGAACTGGAGCCGTCAGGCAGCCGGGGAGGGGGGGAGGCTGAGCCAGACGCAGGATGGGGGGAGGTTGGTGGGGGTAGTTAAACCTTACACAGACGGGGAGAAACCGAGAGAGGGAGAGAGGGCAAGGGGGCGGGGGAGTGAGCGCGCAGCCCGGGAGACGAGAGGGCCAGAGACCGCAGAAAGCGAGGTGGCCACAAAGAGAAGAGAAGCCAGGGTGAGAGGGGAGGAGAGAGACAGAGACACACTGAGATGGAGCGACATAGAGACATCGAGAGACCAAGAGGGCAGAAACAGACACGCAGAGACACGCACACACAGAGAGACAGAGAGATGGAGAGACACATGCAGAGACAGAAAGGGAGATACACCGAGGACAGCGGCACCCCAGGGAGGGCAGAGTACCAGGTGGGGGAGGGCGGGGGGCGGGGAGGAGAGAGGGTGAGAAGGAAATACATCCCGGCAAGTCAGGAAGCTCTGCAGCGGCAGCGGGGAAGTCGTTCTGTCAGAAAATGGTCATTTAATGGTTTGCCGAGCCCGCGACAGATATGTCATCTGAGTCGGCTCGGCGGTAGTCCCAGGGCATTTCATTTATTAATTACCAGCTTCCAGCAGGCTCCTTCCATCCCCTGCCTCATGCCCATCAGCAGCTCAGCCCCCAGGCTGGACGCCCCGCAGGCGCCTCGCCCCATTTTCCAGAGGCCACGGCTAAGGCCAGAGCCCAGTGCTGAGAAGGCTCAGGGTCCAGGGTTCCCGCCACCCACCAGGGGTTCCTACTTCCCCAACCTTGCCTCCCCCCACCCAGCCTCCCCCCACCCCCACTGGGCTGGACCTCAAGACCAAGGAGGGGGGAACGGGCCCCTGTCCCCTCGCCCTTGAGGCAGAATTCAGACTCCTTTTCAGTCTTCAAGGCCCTGGCGTCTTTGCCCCTCATCTCCGGCGCCTGCCACTTGCTCAGTGCTCCAGCCATTCTGACCTTTTCTTTCCCCATATCTCTGACTAGAATATTCTTTTGTACCACTGGGACTTGTAGGGAGATGTCAAAGGCAAATTGTACTCTTGAGGGGTCCAAGGATGACAGTGAGCCCCACATCGCGGGAGGTGTGCACAGCGGCTGGAGGAGCACTCTCCGGGCTGTTAGGGAGGAGCTCCAGCACAGAACGGGACTCTTGGCTCAGGGACCTTTCAGGACCTTCTAGCCCAGGGTCTCTGTGACTCTGTGAATTGGCTTCTTAGAAACCACAGCTGGCAAATGCCCTCTTTGTAGCCCCCTGTCAGGGGAGTGGAGCCAGGACCAGGCGTTTCAGGAATACTGAACTTTAGTTCATCCCTTACCCCAGCACTAGCCACACGCTCCAGACTCCTCAGTTCTAAGAGAGAAGCTGGTGGGGGCAGGACTCACATGCTCCCTATGGGGCATCCCGTGCTTGTGGGAGCAACGGGTGTCTCCTGCAATGTGATTTAACTCAGAGAGAGCTGATCTTGCAGGAGGGGCCCAATTCCATGAGATCTACCAGCAGATATCAACCCTCTCGTTGTAGAGATGGGTATACTGAGGCCCAGAGAGAGGAAAGGACTTGTCTAAGATTACAGAGTGAGCTGGGGGCAGGCCCAGAGCCAGAGCCCAATCACCTAACCTCCCGCCAAGGCTCTTCCCTCAAAATATCAGAGCCACCGACCCCTCTGCATTAAAACCCCTTAGAGGAGCAACTAGACCTCTACTGAAAGCAGAGCTCCATAGCTTTAATTAATCTTGTCATATCAAAATTATTGACCATGCCTGACTTCAAAGGCTCATTTAATAGCCAAACATGGAAACAACCTAAATGTCCATCAACAGATGAATGGATAAAGAAGATGTGGTACATATATACAATGGAATACTACTCAGCCATAAAAAAGAATGAAAAATGCTATTTGCAGCAACATAGATGCAACTAGAGATTATCATACTAAGTGAAGTAAGTCAGAAAGAGAAAGACAAATACCACATGATATCACTTATATGCGGAATCTAAAATATCGCACAAATGAACCCATCTATAAAACAGAAACAGACTCACAGACATAGAGAACAGACTTGTGGTTGCCAAGGGGGAGGGGGATGGGGGAGGGAAGGACTGGGAATGTGGGATTAGCAGATGTAAACTATTATGTATAGAATGGATAAACAACAAGGTCCTACTGTATAGCACAGGGAACTATATTCAATATCCTGTGATAAACCATAATGGAAAAGAATATTAAAAACTGAATGTCTATATAAAAAAAGCTCATTTAAAAAAATATATATAATAGGGCTTCCCTGGTGGTGCAGTGGATAAGAATCTGCCTGCCAATGCAGGGGACACAGGTTTGATCCCTGGTCCAGGAAGATCCCACATGCCATGGAGCAACTAAGCCCGTGTGCCACAACTACTGGGCCTGCGCTCTAGAGCCTGTGAGCCACAACTACTGAAGCCCGCGCGCCTGCAGCCTATACTCCGCAACAAGAGAAGCCACTGCAATGAGAAGCCTGCGCACCGCAACGAAGAGGAGCCCCCGCTCGCCGCAATTAGAGAAAGCCTGCGCAACGAAGACCCAATACAGCCAAAAATATAAATAAATAAATAAATAATTAAAAATATATATATATATATAAAATAATTATTATATTTATAAACATTATTATTATTATTCTCTCCTTAAATGACCCAGCCTCCCAGATTGCCAGGTTGAATACAAACACACTCCTATGGGTCACTTGCCTTAGAGTGGACAGCCTGAGAAAAGGACTATAATGGCTCTGGGTTATTTTTGTCAACTCAGCTTTGCTTCCACTGGGGCTCTGCTCTCCTCCACTGTGTGTGATTTGGCTGGGGCTGGCAGTCAGTCTTCAGACAGGCCTGACCAACCATAATACCTCTTCCCTCTGGCAGCAGTGATTGGTCCAAGAGATGGACATGTGACTTATCAGGACCAATCAGAGTGCTTCCCTGGGATTTATATACTGACACACAGAAACTCCCTCTTTGTGCTGCAGTGTAAGTCTAGAACTTTCAACAGTTCTTTTCCTCACCTGCATAAAGGAAGCCCAACTGCAATGGGAGATAATGAGTCCAATATATAGATGGAAGCAAACCCAAGAGATGGAGAGAGAAAGAGAATCCTGATGACTTGGTTTAAGCCCTGGACTCAGCCATGCCTAAAGGCAGTGTCATCTCCTATAGGCACCCAGTCTCATAGCTCAATTAATTCTCTTTAGTCTTTATTTTAGACTGAGTTGGAATTCTTTTCCTCGCACCTTAAAGGGTCCTAAAACTAATACAAGGTCTTTTCTCATATCAGCCTGTTTCATACAATAGCACACACACAAACAGACCTCTGCTCTGGGCCACTTTGGGTACAATGCTCACACACATTTCCTTGCCACTAAGGAAGAAAGTGCCAGCTGCAGAACCCTGTGTCCCTTACTCCCTGCCTCTCTTGCATATGCGGTTTCTCCTTGGTGGGCAGAGGAGAACTAGCCCCTGAAACCCCTCTCTGAGCTCCAGGAGGCCAGAAGCTCTGAGATCCTTTTGGGTTACGTACAGAGCTGTCTCCAGGGGGGGATGAAGGATCCCCTCTCACCCAAGTTTTCTGATCACATCACTCTCCTGTTCCAAAACCTTCAGTGACTCTCCACCACCAGTGGGGGAAGTCCAAACTCCTTAGCCTGGCATTCAAGGCTCTTCACAGTCTGCCCTAGATTCCTCATCCTCTACTCTTTTCTACCTCTGGGTCTTTGTTTGTACTGTTCTTCCTCCTTCCTCTAGAAAATCCACCTGTGCAAGTCCTCCCTGCCCTACTAGGTCCAGCCCAGGCACCACCTCGTTTTATTTTTAAATTTATTTATTTATTTTTGCCGGTGTTGGGTTTTTGTTGCTGCTTGTGGGCTTTCTCTAGTTGTGGCGAGCAGGGGCTACTCTTCGTTGAGGTGCACAGGCTTCTCATTGCAGTGGCTTCTCTTGTTGCAGAGCACGGGCTCTAGGCGCGTGGGCTTCAGTAGTTGTGGCTCGCGGGCTCTAGAGCACAGGCTCAGTAGTTGTGGCATACCCGCTTGGTTTCTCTGCGGCATGTGGGATCTTCCTGGACCAGGGCTCGAACCTGTGTCCCCTGCATTGGCAGGTGGATTCTTAACCACTGCGCCACCAGGGAAGCCCCCAAGCACCACCTGTTATAGGCAGCCTTCCTCATTCCCCTAGTAACAACAAAACTTGTTCTGGGACCTCCTCTAGCATGTTATCTGCCTCTCATTTGTGGCACCTCATACAGTCTTTCTCACATTAAATGTATTGTTTTTCCTGCCTGACTTGTTCCCCTTCCCCATACCACCTCCAGACCAAGTAACTCTTAACTCACCCTTTAGGCCTAAACTCAGAGGTCACTTGCTCAGAGAAAACTCCCTTGGCTGCATCCCGCTGAAAAACTCTGTTCCTTTGGTTTTTTTGTGCTTACAGAACTCTAAAATATTCTTCAACTGTGTTTATCTTAAGTTATAATAAAATATTTACCACTGTAATGATTTGATCAATGCCTGTATCCCCCTATTAGAACATATGCTCCTATGAGAGCCAAGACTTTGTTTTGTAGCTAGAATGGTACCTAGAACAACAATTGACATTAGTGGAATTAGTATTAGCAGAATCAATGACTGAATGGGTGAATGAATGAATGGATGAATGTCTCCTTTAGCCCCCTACTAACTGGGAGCTCACTGGAATCCAGAAGTATGTCAGTAATCTTTGCATCCCTCATAGCTTCTAGCATGTGGTCAACACTCAGTGGTCAGGGAACATGAATTTAACAATCAGCAGATGCATAGTTTATGGGAGTTCCTGGACTCTACCCATAGCTATGCGTGAGCCAGGAACTTAGGTTCTCAATACAAGCTGGGCCAAGAATTAAAAAATGTTAATACCCACAGAGAACATTCTCTAATCCAGGCACACTAGGGCTGCAGAAATGATGGAAAAAAGTCCCCCTGCCCTTGGGGAACATATAGTACAGTTGTCCTGGGTGAGTTGTTCTGACCCATCACCTCTCCAATGGGGTATGACATCGTTCTCAAGTTTTATTGCTACAAGATGGGATTACTCAACTCCTCAATAAACAAACAGCATTACACAAGCGTCATGCACACACATGCAAATCCAGAGTAGACAATAACCCCCAGTGTGCTGGAGTGTTTTATGGGATGGCCAAGGGAAAGCAAGCCAGGAGTCAGCTTTAAAAATAATATTTATTTATTACAATTGGCATAGCAATGGAGAAAATTGCTACTTAGATAGGATTTTACATTTTGCAAAGTTTTTTGCAATCAGCACAATTTCTCCCAACAATTCTTGAGGACAGGTTGTTTTTGTCACTCCCATTTGTAGGAAATGAGAAGGTAGTGGGGGAAAGTGACAGAAAATGCTGTGCTTCCCCTTTACAAAGCACAGTCTGAAAGGAGAACTCTGGCTTAATTGAATCAAGCAAACACTTTGTTTGAATGTCTACTAGGTGCCGGGCACTGGGAATCTGGTTATACACAAGACTTGAGTAAGATTCTGAGCTCTGGCTCACTGCGGGCTTCTCTGGGGATATATGGCCTTTGTCTCACTTAGAGAAGAAGAGCAATATGTTCTCTTACATTGCCTCCACCTATCATTTTGCTTAGTCATCGCTCTTAAAACTTCATGCAGTTGAATTAGTCAGGATAGGCTAAATAATGCTGCTGTAACAAATGATCCCCAAACCTCAGTGCCTTAAAACAACAAAATTTTATTTCTACCTCAAGCCATATGTCCATTGTGGGTCAGCAGTGGGGGCTTTGCTCATTGTAGACATTCAGAGATACAGGGAGATGGAGTAACTTTCATCTTAAACGTCACTGGTTAACATATGAGGAAATTGGTTAATGCTAGAGGAAAAAGAGAGTTCTGGAGACTCTTGCATCAGTAGTAGTTCAATGTCCTGGTACAGAAGTGATACATATCATTTCATCACTCACTTATTGGCTGAAACCAGTCACATGGCCCCACCTAACCATAAGGTATCCAGGAAGTGCAATGTCACCTTGTGCCCAGAAGGTCAGAGGACCAAAAGTACGTGGCAAACAGCACTAATAACTACCATGCAAGTTAAATTTCATCCCATGCCAGAATAAAAAAGAGTTAAGCCAAATTTTTTAGTTTCTTCTTAGGTCCGGAAAAAATACCAACTCTATGGGTAGAAGGGATTTTTACAACTGATTATTTGTGCGTTTTATGAAGAAAGGCAAAAAACAAACAAAAACAAACCCCCCCACACACAAACAAAAAAACAAAAAAACTTGAGACCTGTGCAAAGACTGACTTTTACCAAAATCAAGATGCATTGAAGGGAAAACTCTAGCTAGTGCAATAAGACAAGAAAAATAAATAAAAGGCATACAGATTGCAAAGGAAGAACTAAAATTGTCTCTATTTGCAGATGACATGACTGTGATCCTAAAGAATCTACAAAGAAAAAAATTGCTGGAACTAATAAAAGAATTTAGGATATCACAATATATATATAGATCAATTGTACTTCTATACATTAGAAGTGAACAAATAGAAAATGATATTAAAAATGAATATAATTTACAATAGCATTTAAAAAGTCAAACACTTAAGGATATATTTAACAAAACGTGTGAAAGCCTTCTACACTGAAACTATATAAACTGTAAAACAATGCTAAAATAAATTTAAAAGATCTAAATTGAGTAAATTAAAACTTGAATGAAAAATCATAGACTAGAAGACTAATAGGAATATTATTACAATATCAACATTCTTCAATTGATCTAAAGATCTAATGTAATCTCAATCAAGATGATTTTGAATTTTATTTGGAAAGGCAAAGGACTAACAGTAGCCAAACAATCTCGAAAATGAGTCACAAAATGAAAAGACTCCTACCAGGTTTTAAGACTTACTGTAAAACTACAAAAATCAAAACAGCGTGATTTTGGTAAAAGGATAAACAAATAAATTTTTGGAACAGAATAGAGGGTCCAGACATAGGTCAACACATACATTGACTTGAGGAAAGGAAAATGTCTTTGGCAAGTGGTGCTGGAAAAACTGGACATCCATATGAAAAACAAAGAACCTTCCCTCATCTCACACCATACATAAAAATAAATTCTGAATGGCTTAGATAACTCAAAGTAAAAGTGAAAACAGAAAAACGTAGAAGAATATCTTTATGACCAAAGATTTCTTAGAAAGGATACAGAAAGCATAAAGCATTTAAAAAACTGGGAAAATGAACTTGACCAAGTTTGGGACTGACATGTACACACTGCTATATTTAAAATGTATAACCAACAAGGACCTACTGTATAGCACAGGGAACTGTGGTCAATATTATGTAACAACCTAAATGGGAAAAGAATTTGAAAAGGAAGATACATGTATATGTATAACTGAATCACTTTGCTGTACACCTGAAACTATCACAACATTGTTAATCAACTATAGTCTAATATAAAATAAAGAATTAAAAAAATTTTAAAAGACTAAAAAAAGGAGAAAATGAACTTGATCAAAATTAAAACTCATGTTCATTAAAAAACTGCCATCAAATTTCACAATTTGTATGGAAACACAAAAGACTCCGAATAGCTCAAGTAATCTTGAGAAAGAAAAATGGAGCTGGAGGAATCAGGCTCCCTGACTTCAGACTATACTACAAAGCTACAGTGATCAAGACAGTATGGTACTGGCACAAAAACAGAAATCCAGATCAATGGAACAGGACAGAAAGCCCAGAGATAAACCCATGCACATATGGTCACCTTATTTATGAAAAAGGAGGCAAGAATATACAATGGAGAAAAGACAGCCTCTTCAATAAGTGGTGCTGGGAAAACTGGACAGCTACGTGTAAAATGATGAAATTAGAACACTCCCTAACACCATACACAAAAATAAACTCAAAATGGATTAAAGACCTAAATGTAAGGCCAGACACTATAAAACTCTTAGAGGAAAACATAGGCAGAACACGCTATGACATAAATCACAGCAAGATCCTTTTTGACCCCCCTCCTAGAGAAATGCAAATAAAAACAAAAATAAACAAATGGGACCTAATGAAACTTAAAAGCTTTGGCACAGCAAATGAAACCATTAACAAGATGAAAAGACAGCCCTCAGAATGGGAGAAGATATTTGCAAAAGAAGCAGCTGACAAAGGATTAATCTCCAAAATTTACAAGCAGCTCATCCAGCTCAATATCAAAAAAACAACCAACCCAATCCAAAAATGGGCAGAAGACGTAAATAGACATTTCTCCAAAGAAGATATACAGATTGCCAACAAACACATGAAAGGATGCTCAACATCACTAATAATTAGAGAAATGCAAATCAAAACTACAATGAGGTATCACTTCACACCAGTTAGAATGGGCATTATCAGAAAATCTACAAACAATAAATGCTGGAGAGGGTGTGGAGAAAAGGGAACCCCCCTGCACTGTTGATGGGAATGTAAATTGATACAGCCACCATGGAGAACAGTATGGAGGTTCCTTAAAAACTAAAAATAGAACTATCATATGACCCAGCAATCCCACTACTGGGCATATACCCTGAGAAAACCATAATTCAAAAAGAGTCATGTGTCACAATGTTCATTGAAGCTCTATTTACAATAGCCAGGACGTGGAAGTAACCTAAGTGTCCATCGACAGATGAATGGATAAAGAATATGTGGCACATATATACAATGGAATATTACTCAGCCATAAAAAGAAATGAAATTGAGTTATTTGTAGTGAGGTGGATGGACCTAGAGTCTGTCATACAGGGTGAAGTAAGTCAGAAAGAGAAAAACAAATACCGTATGCTAACACATATATATGGAATCTAAAAAGAAAAAAATGGTTATGAAGAACCTAGGGGCAGGACAGGAATAAAGACGAAGATGTAGAGAATGGACGTGAGGACATGGGGAGGGGGAAAGGTAAGGTGGGACAAAGTGAGAGAGTGGCATGGACTTATATATACTACCAAATGTAAAATAGATAGCTAGTGGGAATCAGCTGCATAGCACAGGGAGATCAGCTCAGTACTTTGTGACCACCTAGAGGGGTGGGATAGGGAGGGTGGGAGGGAGACACAAGAGGAAGGAGATATGGGGATGTATGTATATGTATAGCTGATTCACTCTGTTATAAAGGAGAAACTAACACACCATTGTAAAGCAATTATACTCCAATAAAGATGTTAAAAAAAAAAACACAACTGCCATCAAGAAAAGAAATAAGGACTCCCCTGGTAGCGCAGTGGTTAAGAATCCGCCTGCCAATGCAGGGGACATGGGTTCGATCCCTGGTCCAGGAAGATCCCACATGCTGTGGAGCAACTAAGCCCGTGTGCCACAACTACTGAGCCTGTGCTGTAGGGCCCGCGTGCTGCAACTACTGAGCCCGTGTGTCACAACTACTGAAGCCCACGTGCCTAGAGCCCGTGCTCTGCAACAAGAGAAGCCACTGCACTGAGAAGACTGCGCGCCGCAATGAAGAGTAGCTGCTGCTCGCCGCAACTAGAAAAAGCCCACGCACAGCAACAAAGACCCAATGCAGCCAAAAAATAAAGAAAATAAATAGGTAAGCCATAGAATGAAGAGAAGATATTCACAACACACTTTTCTGATAAAAGACTATATCCAGAAGATATAAACTCCTACAAGCCAAACAATAAAGACAAGCAGCACAGTTTTTAAAAAAATAGACAAGATCTGAGTGGACACTTCACAAAAGAAGATATACAAATGGCTAATGAATACTTGAAAAGTCATTTAACATCATTAGTCATCAGGAAAATACAAATCACAATGAGATATTACTATACACTATCTAGAATGGCTAAAATGATAAAGGCTGACAAGACCAGATGTTGGAGATGTAGAGCAACTGTAACTCCCACAGTTTGGAGTGTAATATGGTACAACCACTTTTGAAAAATATCTTTTCAATTTCTCCAAAATTTCCTTGGTATTCATCCAAGAGAAATTAAAACATGTATCTACAAAAAGGTTAGGTCAAGAATTGTCACAGAAATTTTATAATGATAGTTAAAAGCTAGAAACAACCTAGATGTCTATTAACAGGAGAATGAATTAGTAACTGGGGTATAGTCATACAGTGGAATACCACTCAGTAAGACAAAGAAACAAACTACGTATACATACAAGAACATGGATGAATCTCAAAAACACTACGACGAAGGACAGGAGCCAAACACAGAAAGTGTAAAATATATGATTCCATTTATCCATTTATTGTAGAATAAGCAAAACTGGCCTGTGTTAATAGAATTCAGATTAGTGTTTGCTTTCGGGGGAGAGAGGGGATTGCCTAGAAATGTTTTGTCTTGACGTGCATTCGTGAAAACTGATGGCATGGTTCACTTAAGATCTTTGCACTGTGTGCAAATTATACCTCATGGGTCAACCCCGATATGCAAGGAAAGCTGGAAAATGTTGTTCTCCTGATGTTCAAAACAAAATCAAGATTCTGTCACTAAGTAAAGAGGAGAATGGAAATTGGGCAGGAACCACACACGTGCGTGCATGCCCACGCACACACACACACAGACTTACATATGATGTGCCAGACCTGTTCTCATAGCATCATACATAAGCCCATTCAATCCTCACAATGACCATTATTAAACCCATTTTGCTGATGACAGACCTCTGCTACAGAGACTGTTGAAACTCAGTGCCATGGCAAATGGAGACTGGATGAAGGAGTCAGAGGTGTTCAGTCTGGAGAACATAAAATTAAGAAAACCCAAGAGCTGATTACAAATTCCTAAAGATCACAGGGAAAGGGGATCAGAGCTCTGAGTGGCTCCAAAGGGTGAGGCTAAGATCAATGGGAAGAAGACAGAGTGTCAGGGTCTAGTTCTACAAGAGGAAAAAATGTTCTAGCACAGCCACTCTTTCCTCAGAGCCCCCCCAGAGTCCAGTGAAGGAGAGATGGCTGATAGCATCCCCATTCCACAGACTGAGAGACTGAGGCTGGGGGAGGTCACATGACTCGTCAAACACAATGACAGAGCCAGGGCAAGAGCCCAATGCTCTTGCTTGCTCACTCTGTCTGTCCCCAATGAGTAGCATCTGGGATGCAGGATGACCCAGTGGGTAAGTGTGGAGACTCTGGGGTCACATAGACCTGGGTTGGTGTCTCCACCACTAACAAGCTGGGTGACGCTGGGTTGGTGAAACTTTCTGGGCTTTAGTTTTCTGATCTGTAAAATGGGACTGATAATCATAGTAGCTATCTCATCAGATTGATGTGAGGACTAATTGAGAGGATACACGTGCAACAGCACAGCATCTGGCACACAATAATTGCTCAGTAAACAGTGGTTATTATTGTTTGCCCTGGAGACCCAATCGGTGGCATGGTACCCAGCACCAGTGGCTTGACATAGACTTAAGTTCACATCCTGCAAGATAGAAAACATCTGGATCTTGTGCAATGTTTGCCACACCAAGGAGGACTGGAGGCCTAATTAAAATTGCTACTTTGTTTGCATTATCAAATGTCAGGGGTTTTTTTTTTCTTCCCACAGAGCAAAGATTTTTCTTATCAAAAATCTATTCACTAAAATGCTAATGATCATCAGTGATTAGAAACTGCTGCTCAAATTTTGAAAGTTCCCAGCGGGCCTCTCAGACATGGCTTGTAACTTGTCAGTTGAAGAAATGTTCTCAACAAATCAAACTTTGCTGTATATGTTAAAAAAAAAAAAAAAAGATTTTATTTCCTTAACGCTTCATTGTGTGGGTCCAGGAGGGACTTTTGAGTTAAATGACAGAGACCACATTGTTAGTTGTGGGGTGAGTTCCAATAGAAGTCTCTCAAGGCAAGATATCCTCAGATAGGCCCCTAAACTGCTTACAAAAGTCTGTCAAGCTTATCTTAATTTCAATAAGCACTTAGTTTGCCAAAGAGAAGCACATCAACAATTTGCTTATATTTTCTTCTTTTTGTCCTTCCACTCCTTTTTCTTCTTCCTCTGCCTTCTTCAGGAGGACGCATGGACAAGGCTGTGGGCTTCAACAGGCAGCAAGGATGCCAGTGTCACCAGCTGCCTCAGTGGTCAGACCCGTCTGGGTCCCAGGGCTTCCGGGGCTGGCTGCACACAGCCCCAGCAGAGCCAGCAGGCCGATGATGGGGTGGGTGGGTTCCTCCTGGACTCTCGGGTGCCCTGTCGCATGTGGCCACAGTCAGACACTGGGGCCCTTGCTTCTCACAGTACCCCGCACACTGCTCGCCCGGCCTCTTGCCCTCTCTAGGTTCGGGCAGTTTCCAGAGTATGCATGGTATTTTCCAGGGTATAGACTGGACTGTGTGGAACAGTCACTGTGGATACACGAGAGGTTTGGTACCCATTCACCCAGCAACAACAGGCCAGCACAGCCAGAGGGTGTGAATTCAAAGGCACATGGTCCCGAGTGGTGTTTAGAACATGGATTCGAGTCAGACAGGATCGGGTTTAGTCTTGACTCCCGCACTCTCTCATTCATTCAACAAATATGTATTAAGCACCTATCATGTGCTGGGCACTGTCCTGGGAGCCGGTGATAGAGCAGCAAACCAAAGAGATTTTGTCCTTGCTCTCCTGAACTTCATGATTTGGTGGAGGAGACAATAAGCAATTAGGTAGGTAAATAAATTAGCAATTACAGACTCTGATTAGTGTTTCAAAGTAAATAAACAGACTTATGATTGATAGACCTTAAAGTCTGGTTCCTGGACCAACAGCATAGGCGTTACCTGGGAACCTGTTAGAAATGTAAAATCTCAGGCTCCATCCCAGCCGTACTGACTCAGAACCTCTGGGGTGGGGCCCAGCAATCTGTGTCTAAAGCCTTCCAGGTGGCTCTGGTCCATGCTCAAGTCTGAAGACCCGGATATAGAATGATGGGGTGAGGGAAGAGCCTCTTGACTGAAGGCGGTCAGGAGGCTGGTCTGTGGAAGTGATGCCCAAGGCTCAGGCCACAGGGATGAAGAGGATCCATGTGAGGACCCAGAGGAAAAGCATCCTCGGCTGTGTGCATTTGGGCCTCAGTTTTCTTATCTGTGACTTGAGAGTCATAATAGTTCTACCACCATAGAGTTGTGATGAGGATTCAGTGGGTAAAGGCTTGGCACAGACTTTGCCAAAATGTAAACTCACCATTAGTGATGATTTTTATCATTTAGAGTGTGACCCCACCGGGTCCCAGCTCTTGGGCCTCCACCACTAAGAAAGTGGCAAGAAGGTTTCTTAGAAGCCTGCAGGCCAGCCCAGGTCCCATCCCCCCAGCGTCTGCTCTGAAGTGTCAGTGGAGTCAGGGCCACAGGAGGGAGACACAAAGCTTCAAGGGGTCTGCATTCCAGAAGACTGGGCAGCTTCCACCTAGAACCGCATCCCTACCCCTATTGCCTTTTTTCTATTTGCAAGAACTCCAAAGTAGTAGGGCTTCCGTGCATTTAAGCAGCACAAATCCTAGTAGATCTTCCCAACAAGATGAAGCGAGACACTTGGTTGAAAATACGAGAAGTCCCCTCGTCCAGCCAGACAGCATCCATACCTCGGATCTCGCCTGAGCCTACCAGGTGCACAGTCGCTGATGTCGGGGGCTTGGGACCTCACTGGGGGATATGACACATAAGCAGCTGCTGGAAGTACCAAGTACAAAACACTACCAGGGAGGTGTTAGGCGTTCAGGGGACAGGGAGATTGATTCCTGCCGGGGGGCTGGGGCATCTTCCTGGATGTACCTTCCCTTGGGGACATCCATCATTTCTTGCAGGAGCTTCCAAGTCTAAAGAGCTTATTATTCCCTCCTGTACCATGTTGCTCTTGGGACTGTAAATCAAAAATTCCATCTCGCAGAAATCCTCGATTCTCACGCAGAGGAGAGAAAGAGAGACTCAGAGTTGGTTTAACCTCCCTGACAGCCCGTTTGAAGGAGAAGATGTTTGAGAGCCCTCACCGTGCTTTAGAACTGGGAGGTCCTTAGGGAATATCTAGGCCAGTTGTCCCACTGTAGAGATGAGGGACTGAGGCCAGAGAAGGAAGTGCAGTTGGCAAGGCTTCACGCTGAATCAGGGCATCGCTGGGACTGGCATCCTGGCCCTGTGCCCTCCACCCCCCTGAGAGTAAGAGCTGAGCAGGGAGGAGGTTTGCCTACAAGCACTGGTCTGGATTTGCTACCAGGAGCTCCTGGGACTCCTGTGCTGGGTCCTTTTTATTCATCGGTTACCACTGATTTCTTGTCCTTACATCCAGAACCTATGCCCTCCTGCCTAGAACTGCCTCCCACACCAGGGGACCCAGACAAAAGGCCAGAAGTTGAAGTGGGGGCCACATCTCATCCACACAGTTCCTCCTGCATTTACCCTGTTTCATAGCCTGTGACCAATTCCTTCCCCTTGCCCTGGGCTTTCAGCCCCAAGGGTCTGGTTGTGTGTTGTTGTTTTTTTTTTGGAGGGGGGGTCACTGTACTTTCTGCTGCCAGCTTCTCTCCTCCCTCCAGACACCCAAGCTTGTCTGCCCTGTGTTCCTGTCAGTCTCGCCTGCCCACAGCTCCTGCTCACCAGCCGGGTCCTTGGCCCTTGCCTGGCTCTCCCAGGCCAACGAACAAGTGACCGCCCCGTCCACCATCTCCAACAACTTCTCATCCTCTAGTGGCTGCACCAAGAAGAAAAAAACCCTACAGAGCACCAAAAGAGACTACCAAATTCAGCATTGCTGTGAAAGGGAAATTAATAAAGCTAGAAATGAAAAACATAAAAATGCAGGTTTGACTAATGAAAATTACCCTAGTTAGAGTCAATGAAGTGAACTTAGGTTAATTGATCATCCAGGTAACAACAATTATTTGCATCATTATATGTGTCAGAGTACCTTCACTGTAAGTTTAATTTGATGATACCACTGAGCTCTGGTACAGTATCCTGGGCCTTCATATTAGCCACTCATGTGCCTTGGCCATCTGCTCCTAATTTTAAGTAGGGAGAGGATATATTAGTTTAAGAACTATTCGCCATACTCAGATGTCATGATATTTGTTGTGTTCATAAAATTGTCACATCAAAGGATCATGGAGGCCATCTAAGTCAACCTCAAGCCCAAGGAAGGAACTGTACCCGTGGCTCCCTGGGAGAGGTCATCCAGTCTACTCTTGAGGAGTTCTGGTGATGGGAGCTTACTGCCTACAAGGAACTCTGTTTTGATCTTTAAACCACATTAGTTGAGAGAAGTTTTTTCTTAGGTGGAGTCCAAATCTGCCTCTTTGTGTCTTATACCATTGGTCCTGGTTCTATTGACCTAGAAGTTAGTGAAAAGCTTTCCTGTCATCCTCTTCCACATGCCAGACCCTACAGTAGTTAAGGACATCGAGATTGCTAGACCCCAAGAGACAGTATGGTAGAGTGGTGAAGAGCCTGACTATTTGGTTTCAAGTGCTGATTCTAGCACCTGTTGGCTATGATTATGTTGAGAGAGTCATGTAATCTCTCTATACCTCAGTTACCTCAACTGTAAAATGGGGATAATAGTACCTGTTCTCACAGGGCTATTGAGAGGATTAATGACTTAACACATGGGAGGCATTTAGAACAGTGCCTGGCACATAATAGCTCCATATACATGTTAGCTACCATTATTTTCTTAGTCTCACAGACAAAATACTCTCCATTTATTCACCACTTTCCCCTTAAAGATCACTAAAGACTCCTTCATATGGAAACAAGTGAGAGTCCTGTGAGTTTCTAAGATCATGTACAAGAAAGAACAGAGGGTTATTATGAAAACTGAGTTATTCCAAGTTAAGTGTGGAGTGCAGTTGCTTAGCACATAGGCTCAGTAAACATTTGCAATTATGGTTATTGGTGCTTATTCAACTATTCTAAAATAGAGAAGAGAGATTGTTGGATGATACACATGTCTCAAATCTAACTGACTTTTGAATAACTTAGATGTGTACCTAAGTGAAATGTCTTAAATAAAGATTAGGCATGTGTGCAGAAAACCGCTCTAATTACTCAGCTCGTGCAGACACATTCCCGTCTTTGGAGACTCACAAAGTCTCAGTTACCGCTTCCCCCAGGTATCGTGCTTCACGGTGATGAATGAAAACTGATTCTTGGAATACAAATGCAATTTCCACGAGGCCTCGGCGGCAGCAGCAAACGCATTAGGTTGGTGTTTGAAATGCGTGGTCTTGGAGAGAAGGCCTGAGGCTGCCTCAGAGAACACCCAGCTCAGCCTTGAGACTCCTGGAGGTGGGAAAGTCTTTCTCAAGCAGGAGTTCCAGGAGCACCAGGGACTCCCCGGGTCCCAAGCAAGGCAAAAGCGCTAGCTCCAGCTACTCCAGGCACAGCAGCTTTTTCCAGGCAAATGGACCATGCTGTCTAGGAAATTCCAAAAGCAACAAACGCTTTATTTCCCTCTTGGCCCACATCTTTTTTTTCCCGGCTGTCATTGTCTGAGTGCGACTAGACCTTGATGTGCATTCTCTCATTAGACTCAAGATGCCCACCCGAGGTTGGTAGTTTTGTTCCCATTTTACAGATAAGGAAATTGAGACTCACTATGTAAACTGTTCACCACTATCCCAATTCTCACTGCCCCACACCCTGTGAAGATAGTCACAGCCAGACAAGCTCTAGCCAATGAAATGAGAGTGGAAGTGAGGCGGCTCATTTTAAGTGAGTCACTGTGCTCTCTCCACGAGGCCTTAGTCATTGGAGAAGCCGTAATGAAAAGAAGCCTCCATCAACCTGGTTTCTGGAGTTACTATTATGGAGTTACTATTATGACCTTTAATGAAAAGTAGCATGAGCAAGAAATAAACCTCTGTCATTTACAGCCACTTAGATTTCAGAGCTGTTTGTCACTGCAGCATTCCCTAGACTACCCTGACTGATGCAAAAAAGGTTAAATAACATGCTTACAGTTACACAGCCTTGGAGTTGGAATAGGAAGCCAGGTCTGTCTGATTTCAAAGCTTGTGCCCCAACCACTACATGATTACACTGTCCCTCTCTTCCTATCTCCCTGGCTCTCTGGCTCCCTGCCTCTCCATCCCAGCCTGCAGGTTGGATAACTGTGCTCCATGGGTATGTTGTCCCACTCCACTCTGACCAACAGGAAGTCAGAAATCCCCTCTGGAAATTCTCCTTGGTTTCCCATCTTTTTTTTTTTTTTTCCTCACAAATATAGCCTAGGCCCCAAGGTTGAGGGAGAGAGTGAATGGAGTTCCCCTCTCATATAGTTCCCTGACCATCCTCTTGTGTCTGTTGCCCTCCCTACCAACCTGAGGGACCCTTCCTTCTAAAACTCCAACCTTACTAGGTTCCTCACTTTATTAAAACAATTTCATGTCTCCCCATTGCCCTCAGGAGGGGCCTGGCACACAAGGCCACCATGAGCTGGTCCCTGCTTCCTTTCCAGCTTTTACTCCTGTCTTTCCTCTGCATGAGACCCTGGTGCCGGCCACCACCCATAATGAAAGCTATCACCCCAACCTCCCAGGCACAAGCATGCAGGAATCCCCTCCTCCCTGATCCTTTCAATCTTCTTCAGCCAGTCACACACATGTCCATGTACACACGTGTGCACGTGCACACCCCCCCACACACATGCACATCAGCTGCCCCTGCCTCCATCCTCCAGCCCCTCGTACCCTCCCCCATCACCGCATGAGTCGCTCTGCATCATCCCTGTCTGTGTGTGCTCTGTCTCCCCCCAGACTGAGGCTCTGAGGGCAGGGACCACGTCAACTTCTTTCTGCATCCCTGGAGACCCCACAAGGCCAGACCCAGAGTGGGGGCTTCTGACATTGCCGAAGAGGATATGCTTAAATGGCAGCTACCCAAGGACTAAGCTTCCACAGCAGACCAAAAAGGGCATCCTGCAGTGCCCCCTCCACCTCCCTTGAACAAATCCAGCTGAAACAAACAAAAACAAACAAAACGTGCTCTTTTCTCTAAGCCCCAGACTGGCTCCCCCGGCGCTATGCTTTCAAACATCATCTGTGTTCCCACTCCGAGGCCTATCTATCACGTTCGCCAGGACCTGTCCCCGCGGAGCTGTGGCACGAGAATCATCAACACTTAACACAATCAGAGCTCATTCCGTCGTGGGGAGGTTGGGGCGGGAGGCTGGCAAGGCTGAGTCCGGCTTGGCTTCTCGACTGAGCGCCTACACACGGAATTCTCCCATGAGACCCTCCTCCTCCTTCCCCCTTTCCTATTTGCCTTTTATCAAGGAGGTAGGGCAGGACCAATGCAAACCTTGGCCCCCCATTCGAGGGCTCACCTCTCTCACCCTGGCCATCCATCTCGGCCTCATTTAAGTGTTCTTACCTACCTGTCACTCCACAGCAGTCAGTGGCCAGGGAGGGGAGAATATAGGTCATTTTTACTTCTTCGTGCCTTTAGTAGCAACTGTTGTGCCCGAACATTCAATTTATATAAGAGCAGCTCATGGTGGAAAATCCTAACTTAAAGAATCCCCGTGGAACTTCAAGCGGAATGGCAGGCACGGAAGAGGGGAGAGACAGGAGAGAGAAGATGGCAAACGGAGCTGTAAAGGTTTAAATGATGTCTATGTTTAGGATCTCCTTTCCTTTAAGTTTCTGGGGTCAAACCTTTACTTATGGGCCAGGGCAGGAGTGACAAGGTGAGTGTTGGAGATCCAGTTCTGGACTCCTCTACGGTGATGTCCATGCCCGAAGAAAGGCTACTTCTGTACTAAATCGTGGCCAGGGGCATGCTCAGGGCAATTCAGTTTAAGTGTTGGGAAACAGAGGTGAGAAGGAAGGATAGAGAGAAACAGTGGCTGCTTTCTGGAATTCCTCCCCGTCTGCTCTTTGTCTTTCCTGGATGGACGTGCCCCTGTTCTGCTTCTGTGTCACTCCCAGGCCATTGAGCCGTGGACAAGGGTAGCCACTGAAGTCCTTGTTGACCCTCTGTAAATGTCCCCCAACTTGGGGCTGAGACACCTTCTCAAAGCTGCCCCTTGCAGGTGCCTGATTTGGGAGCGCAGAAGAAGAGCAAGGCAGTGATTAAGCCTGGACTATTCCCAGCTCACCGCAAAAACATCCAAGTTCCAGACACGTGGCTCTAGGCGGCACTGAATCCCCTGGGCCTTTGAGAGAGGGTGGCTTCCCCCAAACCACCCGGAACAGGCTGACTGATTGAGCTGAATTCATTTTTCCTCCTGAATAAAGAGACAAGTGCTTACAAATTGAATGAAATTGATGCAAGTGAAGTTATTCAATTTCCAGTGGCCTCACTCCGAGCCTTTAGCCTGCTCCCCACGGTTAACGGCAAATAATATTTGTTTTCTCCCTGTGCAAATGTAAAAGCGTTTCCAGCACTCTGAAAGCCCCTCTTTTGGGTATTTGCACTGAATTCCATTTCTGTAAGCACTGGCTGAGGCATTACTGGTCCTGATACCAGGCAGTTGGCTAACGTTCCAGAGTGCTTACTACGTGGCAGGCATTTTTACATGTATGATCTCTTTTTATCCCCATGAGAACCCCCTGAGGGCCATCTCACCCCAACTTCACAGATGAGGAAACTGAGACTCAGAGAGGTGAAATGGCTTTCCCAAGGACACACAGCCAGTCAGCAGCGGAACTTTCTCCAAAGCCACGCCCTTTCCTGAGGCCCCTGTCACCCATGATACCGCAGGTCAGAGAAGGGCGTTAGCCAGCTCCAACTTGAACTGACAGTGAGTCGGCAAAGCCCAGCTCAGGCCCTGGCAGGAAACATTTACGAAGGAATAAATGAACAATTGAGTGAATTGCTGCCACTTAGGACAAGGCTCCCTTCTCCTCCCCCGTGCTCCATCATTCTGCTTCTCTGATGCTGCCCTCAGAGCCCTGGACCCAGGGCATCCTTGCAAGTCACATCCCTCACCCCACAGCCACATGTGGTTACACAGCACATGGGACCCAAACATCGACAGACCCATGATGATGAAACCTCAGAAGGACTATCTTGACTCCTTGGCGAGCCCGTTTCTGAATGTGCTCAGTGGCAGTGCCCAACCATGACGGTCCAGTTGGCAAGGCAGCACTCCACAGCACCGGCAAGCTCCTCTGGTCATGACCTTGACCATCCTCTCAACAGCATCAGGTGGCAGGCTAGGAAGGATTCCCATTTGAACAAAGAGGGAACTAGACTCAAAGAAGGAGATCACAGCAGAACTGGGGTCAGGTTTCCTGATGCCCAGCCCACTGCTCATTCCTCTGCTCCCCGACTCATCTTCTTTTCTGACCACCAAAATCATGGAGACTCACTTACCCTAGGCCCTGGTTTTGAGTGAATAGGAAAGAATACATGATTGATTAGTAATGTCTGCCACGAGTGAAGGTAAGCGTGACATCAGGGGTGAAGTATATTTATGGATCCTTCCCCAAGCTAGTGTGACTTTTTCAAAACAAAACTGTTTTGAAATTACTTCCTTCTTCCGGTCTCCTTAATGCTACCTGGGAAGGGTTTGATAAACAATTTAACATAGACTTCAAGATTGCAAGGGGACTGTTTAATTTGCTCAAGAGACCCACTGTCCTCAAGGACTCCAGTCCATTAGCTTTTGTCCAACCAACGACAAGTGAGTTTTCTATATTCATTAAAGCAGACTTTGGGATTTGGCTTGAGGGGCAGTGAACTGGAGAAGAAATAGTACTGGACTCAAGAGAAATGTTCCTGATTACTTTCCGTACATTTCGAAAAAGAATAAAATGATGTTTTCTAAAATCCTTTTAAGTCAGGCTTTTCCCGGATACAGGCAGGTGTACCTTCCAGTGGAAACCTGGGGAATGCCCAAAGGAGCCCTCAGATCAGCTCAAGCCGGCTCTGGTCATTCCACTAGCCACTCCCCATCTGCTCCCACTGGGCTGTGCTGGCAGAGACAGAGATGGGAGAGGCCCAGCTGCCCTCCGAGGACTCATAATCTAAGGGGCACCTGCAGGTGAGAGCAGCGAGGGGCAGCACCTGTAGGTTAGTTTCATTGAGGCTCTGAGCTTCTCCTGCCCTGGCTTCAGAATTCAAGTGATCTCAGCACAACATTCATAGGGATGCCGCTAGGTGCCAGGAGTCTGGAAAAAGGCAAAAGATCTCACCATGCTCTGGTGCCCCTGCTCTGCCCCTGCACTTTTGTTTCAGCCACCCCATGAGTGATGGAGTCCGGGCTGCTTCCTGGTGTCCTGATGGGAATAACTCCCCAAATGCCACAGAATAAGGTCAGAAGGCTTTCGAAGTGGCTGCTAGTCAAATGGCATCTCTGGGTCAATTAGGAAAGAGCCCTGTACTGGCAGGAGACAGATGGCTCACTCAAAATGGGTAGTTGGAGAGAGTTTAGTGAAAAGATGGTTTACCAAGGTGAGGCCAGAATTAAGAAAAACCAGCAAAAGATGGTGAAACACCCTAGCAAGAGAGGGTGAAAGCACCCTAGCAAGAGAGGGTGAAGGGACATCAGGAGAAAGCAGTTATGGAAACCCCAACTGAGCCACATCTCTGGTAAGAGGCACCTTATAAGAGCAGGGAACCTTGATAGAGGGTCACAGCCACTGCCAACCCAAAAAGGAGGGAGATGAGGGAATAAATACCCCACCTCTCTCCATCAGTCCGCCTGTCTCCTGCTGGTGCATCCCACTGGCTAAACAGGAAGCCAGAGAGTAGGAAGCCTGGTGGATGCAGGGCACATAGAAGTGGGGGGGGGGAGGGAGAGAAGAGCTGGGGGCAAACAGAGGTAGCCAGCAAGTACCCCTTCCTCCAGACTTTTGCTGCCATCTGCCGGGGTGTCATGATAAACATTCTAATCTATGATTACAATGTGGATGGCAGCCCCGAAGTTGGTCTGCGGTAGCCCTGCTATAATCAGACTTGATCCCAGGTCTCACTCTTCCCAGCACACAGCCCATACTCTGGCTCCCCAACAGCCCGCACTCTGGCTCCCCAAACACCCTGAACAGAAATCCCGACTTCCCAGCATTTGCCCACATCACTCCCTCCTCTGCAATTTCCTCCCCATCTTCAGATACAACTAATCTAGAAAGCACGGAGAAAATGCCACCTCCTCCCTGAAGCCTGCCCAATCCCACCAACTGGAAGCCATATCTGCTTACTCAGGGATCCTCACAGAACCTCCCCTGTACTTCTCCCTCAGCGAGTTAATACCAGGATGATTCATGAGTGGGCCGCCTCGCTCTGTTTTCAACTCTCTCTGTGTCTCTCCTCTGTCTCTGATCGCTCTCTCTCTCTCTCTCTCTCTCATACACACCTTAGGCTCCTCTTAGGGAGTAGATAGTGCAGCTTGTTCTTCCCTAAATTCACCCAAGTCCCTTCAAACAGCCAACTCTGTCCTAGAGAAAACACCCGAGGCTGTTGGCCACGTGCCCCACTGATGCAGTGAAGGAGCCACAGGCTTCAGAGTTCAACAGGCGGGTGTGAATTCTGGCTCTACCCCAACCAGCCTTTAGTTTGGGGCAAATGACGTCACATTTCTGAGACTGTCTCCCCATCCTAGCCATGGGAATAATAATCTGTACTTCGGGGCTGCTGTGAGAATTCAAGGAGTCCGTGTACGTGGTGTTCACTAAATAATAGCTTCCCTTTGCACACCCCAATACACTGGGTATTCCTCAAGGGCACATCATGTCTGTCTTGACCCAGCTCAGCCCTCAAAGTCAGCCCAGCACTCTGGGGGTGGGGTGGTATAGTGTACTGGTTAGGAGGGCAACATGTGAGCAATCCCTGTGTGGCCTTGGGTAAGTTACTTGGCCTCTCTGTGTTCTATTTCCTTATCTTTAAAACAAATAATAGTAACAGGATAGGTGTTCCTAGCTAATAACCATGCAGGGCTTACTGGGTACCAGACACTGTCTGTTGCCTCTAGGAGGAAGCCTTACAAGTCAGTGCACAATTTGTCACTCTCTCTCCCTCTGTCAAGAGACCAGCAAGGACTTCCCTGGTGGTCCAGTGGCTAAGACTCCGTGCTTCCAATGCAGGGGCCCCGCGTTCGATCCTTGGTCAGGGAACTAGATCCTACATTCATGCTGCAACTAAGATCCTGCATGCTGCAACTAAAAGATTCCTGCATGCTGCAACTAAGACCTGGCACAGCCTAAATAAATAAATAAATAAATATTAAAAAAAAAGAGAGACAGACCAGTGGTCTTCCACATAATGGCTGTTCTGTCAGTCTGTTCCCCAGGTGACAATGGCAATAGCACAGACCATTGCCCTTGCTGATCCACGAGGAACACATGGTGTGACTGAGGCCACTTTAAGCCACTGAGATCTACGAGGCGCTTGTTACCAAAGCATAACTTAGCTGACGCTGACTAATACCCGTGGGGCCTGTTATGGTCTCCATTTTATAGTGAGGAAACTGCAGTATCTGTGTCATGGACAAGCCTGTGTAATATTCAGGTTTGTCTATGTAAACTGGCCCATGATAAGCCCTTATTAAATGCTAGCTATTATAGATGCAGACATAGGCACAGATACAAACATGGGCATGGCTCTGGGCCAGTAAGTCTTTCCAGTGGATGGCTCAAGGAAGCCCCAGACCATCTCAGCCTGGAAGGAAAGCCAAGGTCTCCACAAGCACACTGCTGCTGTTCCAGCACAGGCCAGAGCTTGGAAATTAGCAACCTCAGCAAATGCCAACCCTCCCCTTGGTTCCTCCCGTCTGTCTGGCCATCGACCTTGACTCACTAGCAATTGCTCCTGGCTGCATGTAAGCTGGCAGCCATGGATTTTCCTTCCTTCTAGGTTAAATTTCTGGCTATCAGTGCGTGAGTTTCTGTCACCTCCAGCTCACCTGCATCTCGCAGAGCCTGGGAGAGCTGGGAAGCTGAAGGGGACCGTGACAGTTAGGGAGGGGCAGGGACCCCCCAGGCACTTTCTCAGGCCCGTATTCCCTGACCACCTACATCATGTCCTAATCATTCCTGACTGACAAAGGGTAACATTATCGAGCATTGCATTTGTACAATACTCCCCAGCTTAGATTGAAAACATTTTCCTTTTCTTTATATATTCAACACTCACTGGTCACTGGGCATTGTACTAGGCTGACATGGCTGCCCCACCAATTCACAAGTTTAGTAAAAACAGCAATAATAATGGC